>NW_005843527.1:57559-60972 GCF_000455745.1 Alligator sinensis
CGCGGGGGCACCACGGGACCGGGGCGGGGCCGGGCCGGGCCGGGCCGGGCCTGCGGGCTCCGTGCCAAGCCCCGGGGGCCGTGGAAACACCCGCCACCGCCCCGGGGATAGCGGCCTTCGCTGTGCGCCTGAGACGGACGAGACCCCTGGAGACGCGGCCTGGGAGGAACCTCCGTGCACGGGCCGGACCTTCTTCAAGTGTCTCTTAGCAAATGAGCCATCCTCCCCATCTCCTCATGACGCCAAGTGCTGCTTGTGCACCGGCCGGCTTTCGGAGATATATTTTTTTTTAAAGTTTAGCGCATCTGGTGGGACCTGAATTTCCTCAAGCGGTTCCTGCCTTCAGGCCTGGGAAAGATGTGGCAAGATCCCCAGGCGGGAAGGTTTCGAGGGACGAGACCCTCCACACGCATATCCTCTTGCCGCAGGTGTAGGCCGGGGGTGGCCAGAGGGTGCACAGCTGGTTTGTGGCGTGCCTGCCCAAAAGGTGGGCTCCCGCTCTTTGAGTCTTAGTTGTCTAGCTCCTAGGTCCTTACGTTAAATGTCGGTCGTCTCTTTTATAAATGATCAAATCATCGGTCCAGGACTGAGAGCGAGCAGACCTGCGTTCTGGTTTTTAACCCCCGTGGGCGACTCTTTGTATGGCCTGGGGCAGATCATCGAACATCTGTGTGCCTCCGTATCCCTGGTCAGTACAATGAGGATAACGGTGCTTATTTTGCTTTTGCAAATGGCTTTGAAGGCGGAGAAGGAGATGTTCCATACCGGTGTTGAATGTTAAGGATGAAAGAGGAAGGGACGTCTTTGGGTATTGAGCCCGGTCCACTCATATCACAGGCTACTACATCGCATTTTCATAAATTGATCAGGCACCTTCCAGAAACTAGTTATGTTTTAGCCTCTACTACTCTCAGTGGAAGAGTTATTCCACCACCTGCCCTGTTGGTTAGGAACCTCCTAAATTCCAGATTCATAATCAGTTTATTTCCATTTGTTCTCCCAACACTGCCTGTTAGTTTGAACAGATCTTTCCTTCCCTAGTGTTTCAATTTGTTCTGCTCGAACATGTGCGACTAGACTTGTGCACAGTATGTCAGGTGCGGTATTAGTATTGTCTTGTCAAAAAAATACATCCAACGGTCCTCTGGAGCCTAGCAGTTTATAGGGTTAGCATGATTAAAGCACGCCAGTTTCTGTACGCAAGAGCATACTTTGGAGAGATGCGGCTAGCGCCACATTAGGCCACCATTGACCCTGCAGTCTAAATAATAATGAGGCATCCATTTCCAGTTGTCCCAAATCCAGAGCAGGGCTTGAATTCATCCTGCTGGGGTACGGTGCTACAGCTGCTCTGCAACCGTGCTCTTCCAGAGCCTTGTATAATGGCATTAGTACTTCACTAGCTCTACTAGACACAGCTTGACTCGACATTTCCATCTACTCTTTGTGGCTGCATCACATTAGTGTCTCAGACGGCCAGAGCCGACTCGAGTTGCGTTAGAAATTGGTCGTACGTTAGGGCGGGCTGGTGAATGGCGAGGCAGACACAACTTATCGGTTGCAAAAAACTTTACTCACGCCGCTTGCAATCACGACGCAGGTGGTCCGGTCGTCTGAACAACCACACGAGTTGTTCCAGCTGGCGGGGCCCAAGCCAGTTAATCCGTCCGCAATTCGAAGCTGGCGGGGAAAGGGGTACGTCTGGGGTTGTGCTCGGTGACGGGAAGAAAGATCGATAGGTGATCAGTCTATTGATCGGCAGCCGCAAGTCAGATCACTTCAGAGACACTCTGCAGCATGCTCAAAGCTCTTCGACTTGGGCGGAAGTCACGCGGAATTTTAAACGGCCAGCGAGCCAATTACCAGCCGCCACGTGTGAATAATTTAGCACTGGCCAATAGTGGGCCACAAATTTACATTCCAATAGCGGGAACTCTTTGCACCGTGCATTTCTGTGCTGCAAAGAAGAAATGCATCCTGCAAAGGAAACTGCAAATTGGTGAGAACTCTCTCCTACATGCGGGTTCTCAGTTGCAGCAGAACACTCTGCCGTGCAAAGGAGCTCTCATGTGGCCAGGAAATTCCACAGTGCCGAGGCACCAAAATCACTGGGTCGTGACAATTAGCAGTCATCTTGCAATCAGCTAGCCCTAATGCTCAGTCAGGACTTTCTTTGCAGTCATTTCCAGCATATGATCTCTTGGCTAATAGCAGACATTCTTGTTATTATTAGTTACTAGCTTTAAATTGAATTTCATCCCCTACTATTCCTGTCATCAAGGTCACACAGTTCTTTCTGTTTGACATCCCGATCCTCCTAACTTGTGATGATGCCTACTACTTTGTTGTCATCTGCTAACTTCATCAGGACTTTCCTACTTTTTGTGCCACACTTTTTAATATAAGTCCCAAGACTGATCCTTCTGGAAATCCTCTGGTAATCTCCCTCCAGCCCTCATTCAACACAATCATCCTTATCTCCTCATAAACCAGTTCCTTACTCACCTTATATTTCTACTAAACTCCAGTTTCAGTAATCATTTCCCATGTGGCACAAAATCAAATACTGTATTGAAATCCGTATAGATGAGATCTGCTGCCTTTCCTTTGTCCAGAAAAATCAATGGTCAAAGAAAGCTATTAAATCTGTGTCATGACCTACCTTCCAAAAACCCATATTTTACTGGATTCCATTTTTCTTTTTATCTCTGTTTTTAATTATTCTTTCCTTTAAAATCTGTTTTAGATTCTTTCATACAACAGAAGCCAGGCTAAAGCAGGGTTGGGCAAAATATGGCCCATGGGCTACATCCAGCCCATCAACTGGACCCTCCCTCCCCTCATCCCCTGCTGGCTCCCAGGACTTAGCGTGCAGCCAGCGCCCCCACACACGTGCACCCCCCCATACCCTCCTACACCTGTCCTACACACACAATATACAAGAGTAAGACTTTATTTTGAGCTATTATACAATTGCTTCTCTTTACACTACTCAAAAAAACAAGGACAGGAATTATTTTTTTAAATAAAATTAAATTATGTTATAGTAGATGTTCAGTTTTTAGTATATGGCTTGTTTTTTATCTACAATTTGTTAAAATTATATCTTCTAAAAGATTTGATGTGTGCAGCCCTTGAACGCTCACCAAAACTTGTTAAGTGGCCCTCCCGCCTAAATAATTGCCCATCCCTGGACTAAGGGGCCTTTCTTACATATAGGTACTACATTTGGTATTCTACATATAGTACCCCCTCTGATGTGACAGATTTGTTAAAAATATGTGCTGTTGGACCTGTTCTACCCTATGGCAGGTCTTTTAGAATTTGGGAATGGCAATTATCTGGTCCCTATGACTTCACTGCATTAGGTTCTCTAAGTTTTGCTTTTACTTCTGATGTGGTTTTTTCTGTTT
>NW_005843527.1:60982-62316 GCF_000455745.1 Alligator sinensis
ATTAGCCATCTTGCTTTTAGCCTATTTTCAGTATTAATTTCCTTTTTTGAAAACTGAAGCAAGCTATGTATTTGGTTTTGGGTCATACCTAGATTTTCTCAAATCTCTACTCCATCCTCATAGCATTATGGCCCCACTTCTTTCCTTGTGCTCTTTTTGTATGTATGGGACTGGAGGACATTTTGCTATTTAATATTGTTTGCAAGATATGGTTTGGATTGACATTTGTGAATTCTCACCTTCTCTCTACACTTCCTGACCTCTAAGGCATAGCTTTGTTTGTTGATCTGCCCTTTCTTCTTTAGTTAAGGCTAGAGCCATGTCCCAAAAAGCCCTTTCCCCTTGCTTAGGATATGAATTACAGATAGTTTTTTAAGTCTTTGGGCTTGTCTACGCTATAGAGCCTCTGACAGGAGAGCTACATGGCAGCAATCCCTAGTGGAGATATAGCATATGCCAGCAGAAGGGTTTTTTATTGTTTTGCTGGCACCAATTCCCTGAATTACAAACTAAGCCTACAAAAGCACTCTTTTGACAACACCTAGTTGTCACAGCTGCACTGGTGAACCTTTGTGGTATAGATCAAAGATAATCTCTCTATATCTGATTCCTGGGGCCATCCATTCCACATTTCCTTAGATTGGTGAGGCAACTGTTGTCATTCCATACCTAAGAATGAGTCTTGCACTTAAGCCTGTTCTATGCCTAAAAGCTTTGCCAACATAGTTGTCGGTTAGGAGTGTGAAAAATCACGCTTTTAAACAACATTGCTATGCTGGTGATAACATCTACACACAGGCTATAATAAGGGTTATACAGCCCTTTTGCCTGCATACATTATTTTGTTTGTGAGAAATGGGTATGTTAAGACAGTAGCAGAAAACCTTTACCAGTGCAAGCAACACTTATAAAGGCAGCATACCAGCCACAAGGAGCTGGACCTGGGCTCCATGCTGGTGAGAAGGGGGAGGGGCGAGGGGACCATGGGGGGGACCCCCACCAGTCCCTTCCCCTGCCTGCTCCCGAGCCCCCTCAATGGCTGCCCTGCCTGGCCCCAGCATCTTAGCAAGAAAGAAAGAAAAAAAAAAAAAGCCCCACACTCACTGGCAGTACCAGCTGCTGTTGCAGTCACTGGGGCCTCTTGGTAGAGCCCCCTGCATAGCACGGGGCAGTGGGGAGCAGCCCCGGCTGCCTGGTACCCACACTGCCCCATTGTGTGGGTACAGGCAGGGTCGGCAGAGCAGCAGCTGGGGCCACTCAGGCTGAGCAGTGCTGGGCCCTGGGTGTTCTGGGGGCCCTGGGTGAGCTGAGCAGTGGGGCAGCCATCGGCTGGT
>NW_005843527.1:62367-75388 GCF_000455745.1 Alligator sinensis
GGAGGTGTAGCTCGGGGGGGTGGGGTGCAGTCCGTGAGCTGTGCAAGGGGGCTGTGCCCTGCAGGGAACAGGGGACCCACCACTCCTGAGCATCCCTCGCCACAGTCCCCCCCCATCCACACCTACCCACACACCCCGCGGCCCCCCACATCCCTCCACCCCTCTTCCCACCCCACTTCTGCAAACCCAACATCCCCCAGCACACAACCTGTGTGCCCAGCTGCCAGACAGGATGAGACCTGCTGGCAGGATCTATGGTTGCAGTGCCAGCTGTTCCCACATCCTGGTTAGTGAAGGGGTCAGGGGGAGCTCTAACTGCTGTATGATAAAAAACCCAAGGCAAATAGCAAAACATAGGTATTTAGAATTCATTTTATGATGATGATAGAGACACTGGTAGACTTCCAAATTGCTTTAGCACTGTAGATATATAAATAAAACATTGCCCAACTGATCGCCGTCTCTCTGTCTCTTTTGCGCTCTCTCTCTCTCTCTCTAGTTGTCTTTTGTTTTCATTGCGGAGGAACGTGGATTTCAGGGTATTTTACACAGTGACTTTGGGATTTTTTTATCAGGGATTTTTCAGCTTTCAAATAGGGAACACCAGAATTTCTAGTGGCAGGACCCAGGCAGAGGAGCCTGCTCAGAGCTGGCACCTTGGACCCAGCTGGAGCTGGCTGACCTCCTGGCCAACTGGGGCCAGGAGGACATACTTTGACAGTTCAAAGCAGGCCACCACACTGAGAACATCTTTCGGGTGATAGCTGCCCAGATGGTTGGGCAGGGGCACACATGGCAGTAGTGCCGCACAAGGGCCAACTCTGCAGCCACAGCCCGCTGGCAGCTGGCCTAGAGGGGCAGATGCCTCTACTGGCTATGCAGTCCCCATCCAGGTTCCCCATCTGGGTCTGGAAGGTGCACAGCAGGTCATAGCCGGCAGCAGCCCCCACTGCTGCAGTGGGTAGAGGGTGCAGGGTACTCTCAGGGCTGCTTCAGCAGTCCAGCTGGCACAAGGGGTAGTGTACCCAATTAGCTGGGCCCTAGAAGCTCCTGAGAGTGAGTAGCCCAGAGCTACTTGCCAGGGCAGGGCAGCTTTTTACACTGCTGGGGCCAGCACAGGTGCTGGCCCCAGGCTGTAGGTCCCCCTGTAGCTCCCCCCTCCCTCCTCTGGGAGGAGCTAGGCAGGGTTATTTTGCCCCAAGTGGCACAACTTGCACCACACTAAAGTGCATGTCCAGGCATGTCCCCTGAGGCAAAAAGCCCCAGCTCAAATTTGCACTGCTGCAAACGTATGTTGCTGTATGTGTGGACACACCCTATGAGTTCAGTTGGGTTAAATAGTTTCAGTTCCGCTATTGTAAAAATCTGAGCATAGATTTAAGTTTCCAACTTGACACATCTAAAGCTCGATTCTCAGGTGCTCAGCAGCACCCTTAAGTCCTACAAATCACTGGGAACTGTGCTTTTTTAGAGCAAATACAAATGTTGTCTGGCTGCCAGAATGTTTAAAATGCTAAGGCCCAAGGATTCCAGCCAGATTTAAGAATTACTCATCTTCTGTTTAGCCACTTAGGTAAGTGCCCAATTCTAGGCATGTTAAAAACAGTGAGTGCAAAATTCGTTTGAAAATCTGACTCAAGTTGTGGCTTCTGAGCACTTAGAAGTTTAACCCCATAAGTTTTCAGGTGGTAGTCCCAAACAGAGACATCTACAATTAAACAGCTACTGTTGACAATTTAGGTCCTAAGAGTTAATTTTGTTTATATCAATGCCAAAACCATTATAAACTTTATATAATTCTGGATCAGATCCTTATGGAATTGCTCACTGCTGCAAAAAGAAATGAAGATGATTTCAAGTTTGTATTCTTCTTTATGTGCAGGTGTTAAATAAGGAATGAGGGTCCCTTCAAAGCTGCAAATCATCACAATGTTTTGTGTCCCCCACATTCCAAAAACTACATTAAAGCTCCAGATCGATGCTTACCTATTCAATGGTTTATGCCAGGGGTTGGCAACATTTCTGGGTCAATTGCCAAAAACCTCAGCAACCCAGACTTTGAAGATATTGGCATGCCAGGGGTGGACAACAGGGGAGTTGCAAGAGACCTGATCTTTGTCACGGCATCGCAGCCCCAGCCCCTTCCCTGCCATCTGCCCTGAGGTGTGTTATATAGCTGCTGCTAGCAACCAGCGGGGCTGGGCCCCTGACCTCAGTGCAGCCGCTTGCAGGCTTATGGCTGCCTGCTGCAAGCAGCCCAGGTTCTGGGCAAGCCCCTGCTGCCCACCAAGGTGCCTGGGCTGCTCACAACAGGCAGCCACGAGCCTACAAACAGCTGCACTGGGGTCTGGAGCCATGACCCCACTCATTGTTGGCAGCAGCTGCAGCCCCTGGGAACATGGTGGGGAAAGGGCCAGGGCACAGACCGGGGGGGCTGGCTGGCCCCTTTTCCCCTGCAGACCAGGCTCTGGTTGCACACACAGGGGCAGTGCAGACCCCGTTGGGATACCCCCTGGGCCATGATTGGGACAAGGGCCACAGCTGAGGTCTGTGCTACCCCATGGAAGGGGCCCAACTCCCGGCTCAGCAAAGTGGGAGCAAGAGCAAGGGCTGGGGCTGGCAATACAGATTGGCTCAGCACAGCTGATGCTTGAGCATGGAAAGAGGAGCTCCCCTGGGGCCACCCAGGACAGCCACTGCCCACAAGCACCTTCCCTCAGCCCCATAGCCCATTCCCAGGAGATGCGGATGGGGGCATAGAGGCCAGAGCCACCTGACCAGAGCCCTTCTATGTAGGACTGCTGCACCCAAGCAGCTCGCCCTGCTCTTAGCAACTGGGCCTGGCAGGATGGGGACATATCCCCTTACTCCCCCACTCCACCCTCTTCCTGCCCACTATGGGGATGCCAGGTTTTGTGGGCGCGCAGCCCCTGGCAACAGAGCCCAGCCCTGAGCCCTTCCCTGTAGTGGTCAGTGGACTGCAAGGCACCGCAGCAATGAGCTGGGCTGGGACTTCAGGCCCTGGTGCAGCTGCTTCCAGGCTGCTGCACCAGCTGCTTCCAGGCTGGTGCAGCTGCTTCCAGGCAGGCTGGGCTCTGTGGCTGGTGGCAGCTGCCCAGAGCTCGGCTGGATGTGGTGTGCCGAGTAAAATAGTCTTGCATGTTATGCTCTGCCACATGTGCAGTTTATGCTATAGCTGGAAGAACAGGAAGTCACCCGAGGGCTGAAATGTCATTCCACCCCCATCATTTAAAGTCTTATTAACCTTATAGGGAAGCTTCATACTTAAGCATTGTTGTCTGCTTTTGGAGTGTGATAGGACATGTCAGGTATAAAGAGTTCCAAATCATCCAGATTAGATGCTGTGTAATTTAGAACAATCAGATCACTTATTTTCCTCCCCCCAACGTTTGCCATTTCATTATTATCATTTACAGTTCTGTCATACTAAAGATTTCAAAGGATTTTGCAAACATGAATCAACCAGGCCTTACAAAAGCCCTGTGACAGCGGTAAATATTAATAGCAGTTTGCAAGCTTGAAAATAGACCAGAGGGATTCAGTGGCAGGAAGAGATGTAGAGTTCACAGTGTCCTTACTTCCAATTTTAAACAATGCTATCTATATCAGTAAACCAATAAGTAATGGTTTTGGTTGGGAGAACTATAAGAGGACATGTACTGTTTCCATAATTTCAGAAGACACAATGACAATTCCCATAAAATTAATCAATCTGGCAGGTTTTCATGGCAGAAACTGCAGTTTTGCCAAACTTTTGTTTAGTGTCAGCATCTAATAATGATTTTCAAATTTCCTTAAGAGATGCAGCAGACAAAGGAATATAGAAGACATGGTTATGTAAAAAAGGCATGCTGTTTGCATTAGTACAGATGAAACTAATTCTTATACACTTCTCTCTGAAATCGGAACTTTATCAGTCACCAAACGCCTTTGGTTAAGCAACAGTGACATCCAGTGACTGGCTAACCTAATGTGTGTAGTTCATGTTGCTGTTTGTAAGCAAGATTCAACTGAGGAGGAACTATAGGTATATGTATAGGAAGGAGTTTGTCAAAGTCATTAGTGTTGTCTGTATATAAGGAGAAGTGGGATTTTCTTTTACAGAGAAAAACTGAAAAAGCAGAACAATTTGTTCATATTTTTCTTACTTTATTTTTAACTAATACCAGATGCATATAAAGCATGACTTTAAAAACATAAGCTTGAACAATCATTTAAACATACAAAGCCAGGTCCTCAGTGGATACAAATTGATGCAACCTCATTGGACGTCAAAGGAGACAGGTCAATTTATGCCAGATGAATGGTTGGCCTGCAATAATGGCATCAAAAAAGAGTTCTCATAATTTCACTTTTATATTTCTTTATCACTTAAAAAGGCACAAGAAAATTGGACTCCATTGTTCTGGAAATATAAAATAAGTCACAGTCCTTGCCCCAGTGATAAAACATCTGTAATTTAGCTCAACTCCTCTCAGAGAGGAGGTGAACAACAACATACATTTTACAAGATGCCAAGTGGGTCTACAATATTGAATCTCTGTTGCACTACAAAGAATAACAGTTGAGGGTTCTCCAATAAGAAAACCCTGCTCCTGGCTACCAAAGAAATTCCTGTAGTGTCAGCTCATGCATCTCAGATGATTTGAACATGTACTGAACATTTACTGATGCACTGAACAAAGACCTAGGAAACAATCTCTTTCATGAGACTATTGGGGTGGGCAATATGATCTGTGGACCAGATACAGTCGGCCAAGGGATTCTGTCCAGCCCGCAGTGGGTCCCTTGAGAGTGAGTAGCCCTGAGCTACTTGCCACGGCAGGGCAGCTTTTGACACTGCTGAGGCCCTCCAGCCAAAATAATCACCCATTCCTGGACTAACAGCAAATCAAAGATATATGGTCACATTTTATCTTTAAACATATACAACAAGAAAGACTTAAAGCCCTGAGTAAGACACTAAATGCTTAATCAGAGAAACTAGCAGGGAGTCAAAAGTACAGCAGGCTAGCCTGGCTGTGTAGGTAGGCAGGCAGCTGTGACGAGACCAGCTGTACAACAGTAAGCTCAAGGAATAGGGCAGATTCCCAGGCAGCCACAGCACAAAGCTGCAAGCAGCAGGGCTAACGTGGAACGGGGAGGAACAGGCTGTAGACGTAAGGGGGAACAGCTCTGTGGGACTAGGGAGTCACCTGACCCGAAGGGGCAGGGCTCTGGGGCATATAAACCCAGCGCCTGAAGGGTGGCAGTCAGTCAGACCTGGTGCACTGTAGGGAACAGAGCTCCCAGCAGAAGGGCTTCAGGAGGCACCAAAACACTCTGGGTGTGGATGTCATATACATTAGGGCTGGAAGGGACCTTGGAAGATCAATGAGTCCAGCCCCCTGCCCCAAGGGCAGGAAGTCAGCCAGAATCACAGGATCCCAGCAAGATAAACATCCAATTGGCTCTTGAAGGAATCCAGAGTAGGTGCTTGCGCCACCTCTGGCGGCAGCTGGTCCCAGGTCTTGGGGGCTTGGACTGTAAAGAAGTTCTTCCTTATGTCCAGCCTGAAACGGTCTCGAAGAAGTTTGTGACTGTTTGACCTCATCATCCCTTGGGGCGCTCTGGGTGAGAGCTCCAGGGAAGGAGGGCTGGCTAAACATTTGTTCTACTCAGAGTAGGGAGGTTTTGTTTTAAAGTGGTCACTTGCCTTTCTGTTGTTATAATCAGCAGACTGAGTGTGGCTGTAAGGGGTGAGGAGGAGGCCACAGGGGTGCCTAAGGAGCATGCCAAACTTCGAGCCCTGGTAGGGCCAGGGTGTAAGAAGCAGGTATTTGAGGCTGAGGGGGCCAAAAACTTGAGCCAGAAAGGAGAAAATTAGACGGTATGAGGATAGAAGGACCAGGGGGCCAAAGCCCAAGAAGGGCAAGAACAGGGCCAGGGGGCCCAGATCCTGAAATCTGGCACAGTGGGCCTAGGCCAGGAGTAGGCAACCCCTGGCACGTGTGTCAGAGAGTGGATGTAAAGGCATTGATACAGATGCCTTGGGACAAACAACAAGGAAGAGGCCAGAGCTGCGCTGCCACAACAAGGATCAGGCCCCTTGCAGCTCCTCCACCTTTCACCCTGAGGTGTATGTGCACCCACCACTGGCAACAAGCCGGGCTGGAGCTCCTCAGACCCCAGTGCAGCTGCTTGCAGCCTCCCTGCTGTCTGCTGCAAGCAGCCCAAGTTCTATGGCAGGGTGGGGGCCTGCCCAGAGCCCAGGTCACCTGTGGCAGGTAGTTAGGAGGCTGCAAGCAGTTGTACCTGGGTCTGCAGAGCCCTGGCCCAACTTGTTGCTGGAGATGGGTGCACGTGCGCCTCCGGGTGGATGGTGGGGAAGGGGCTGGGGCTGTGCTGCCACAAGAAGGACTAGGCCCCTCATGGGTCCCCCACCATCTGCCCTTGGCATGCCAACATCTTAAAAATTGAAGTTGGGGGTGTTTTTGGCACTCTGCCCAAAAACATTGCTGACTTGTGGTTTAGGCTGAGGGACATAGACAGAGAAAAGGGACCAAAGCAGGGACGGCTGAAGTCCTCACAAAGGTTAGAAGCCTGAGCAGGCCAAGCATTGTGAGGGAGGTGGGCAGCTCCTCTGAAGTGATATCATATACCATTTGTAAGGGATGGGTGTGGCTATCGGGGTGGATGGAGACCATGAACACAGCCCTTAAGGCACCTGGTGTCCAAGGGCACCGATAAGGCTGGAAGGGCCACAATGGATTGGCTAAAGGAAAACTTGCAGCAGACTGGACCCATTCTGAGCCCTCGGGACAGCCTCCCAACCCTTTTATGAACAACATCAAGATGTGGCAGAATAGCAGTAAGGAAGGGCATCCTAAGGGATCGGAGTGAGCAGGAGCCACGTGTCCACTAGAGGTACTGTGGTGGGCACAGGTCCTGTTATACTGAGCATGCTAAAATTCACTGGGCACAGGTCCAGTTACACTCAGCATGCTAAAATTCAGTTGAAACTAAGGGGAAATGATAATACTCCCACCCTAGAGAAGGCATTTGTCTATTCAGTTAGAGTCTTTTGAATTCTTTCCAGTGGTAATTTAAGGAGTTCTCCAACCAGAAAGGAGAGGAAGGGACAAAACTGACATTAGTACTGGTGCCTTAACTGAGTATTTTCTAGACTTCACGTTGTCACAACCCAAAGGTGTGATTTTGTTTTGTGTGCGCTTTGGCACCACTGAATTATTTTCCCGCCTATTTGTAGCTTTCTTTGCAGTGTGCATTTCTTCTTTGCAGCACAGAAATGCACTTTGCAAAGAGTTCCCGCCATTTGTATTATAATTCGAGCCCCATTATTGGCTTGCGTGAAATTATTCACACGTGGCGACTAGCCGTATAAAAGGCTTGAGTGGTTTCCGCCCAAGTTGGAGGACTCCACGAACACCAGGAGGAGGAGACTTCACGCTGTGTGAAGATCTCTAAGCGCTGCGGAGCCTATCGGACCCAGTGCATTTCAAGCAGGCAACAGAGGTCTGATCAGCCTCTAGCCTCTCCCCGTTGCCGTTCGCAGTCCTCGACGTATCCCTCTCCCTGCGCGCTAAAGGATCCACGGAGCCTCGACAACTCCATGGGAGTGATCCGAATATTGTCTGAGTCCTCAAACGAGGATTTAAGCGAAGCTGCGCCTGGGAAACTGTCCAGCCTACACCGCGACCATCTTCGGTGTAAGTAAACAATCTTGAATCAACCATTAAGCGTCCGTGCCTAATTCCAGCATGTCGCCTGTTCTCTCCGACCCAGCGTGCCCGGGCTGCTGGCCACAGCCCGCGCGGCGCGAAAAAGGGCCCGGATCACTCCTGGCCCGCACACACGTCAGCAGATCTCAACCTTTGTGGACTTGAGGCACTCCCCATAACTTTTGTGAATTGAATGGCACCCCATTAAAAAAAATTATATATATATATATATATATTGCAGTGCATACCTCTTTGCAGAGGAGCCAGGCATTGGGGGTGGGGAATTGGCCAGGCCAGTCTTACAATCATAGAAAATTTCATAGAAAATTAGGGTTGGAAGGGACCTCAGGAGGTCATCTAGTCCAACCTCCTGCTCAGAGCACATCATCCCAGTCAAAGCTTTGTCTACCTGGGGCTTAAAAAGCCCCTCCAAGGATGGAGATTTCACCACCTCTCTGGGTAACCAGTTCCAGGGTTTTACTACTCTCCTAGTGAGAAAGTTTTTCCTAATATCAAACCTAATCTTTCCATTCACCAAATTGAGACCATTGCTCCTTGTTCTGTCATCTGCCACCACTGAGAACAGTCTAGCTCCATCCTCTTTGCAACCACCCTTCAGGTAGTTGAAGACTGCTATTAAATCCCTGCTCCGACTTCTCTTCTCCAGACTAAATAAACCCAGTTCCCGCAGCCTCTCATAGATTATAGAGTCAGAAGGGACCCAATGGATCTTTGTGTCTGACCCCCTGCCCCTGGCAGGAAAGAGGGCCAAGGTCAGACAACCCCAGCCTAGTGATTGTCAAGCCTCCTCTTGAAGACCTCCAAATTAGGTGATAGCACCACCTCTCTTGGAAGCCCATTCCAGACGCTGGCCACCCTTACTGTAAAACATTTCTTCCTAATGTCTAACCTATATCTACTCTCCACTAGTTTGCACCCATTATAACTAGTTACTCCCTGGGGTGCTCTGGTAAACAGCACATCCCCAATTCCATACTGTCCTCCCCAATAAACTTATAGGCGGCTACAAGGTCACCCCTCAGCCATCTTTTATAAAGGCTGAAGAGATCCAGATCTCTCAACCTCTCCTCGTAGGGTCTTCCACGGAGACCACTAATCATGCGAGTGGCCCTCCTCTGCACCCTCTCCAGATTCTGGCTTTATCCCCAGTGCAGTGAAGCATGGCTGCAATTTCATAATCCTCTGCCTCTTCCTCAGCCTTTGTGACTGCAAGGTGTGATTAAAGCTTCTGTTCCCATCTCCTCCAATCTCCCCCAGATTTCACAGATTCATAGATTGTAGAGTCGGAAGGGACCCTGAACGATCATCGTGTCCGACCCCCTGCCCCTGGCAGGAAAAGGACCAGATGACCCCAGCCAGGTGCCTATCTCACCTCCTCTTGAAGACCTCCAAGTTAGGCAATAGCACCACCTCTCTTGGCAGCCCATTCCCATTCTGGCCACCTTTACTGTGAAACATTTCTTCCCAATATCTAACCTGAATCTACTGTCCACTAATTTGTACCCATTATTCCTAGGTCCTCCTAGGAGTGCCCTGGTAAATAGCCTATATCTTTATCAAGGGAGGACAACAGAGAGTTGGAAATGCGCTGCCTCAAGGTCTCCCCTCAGACGTCTCTTGAGAAGGCTGAAGAGATCCAGATCCCTCAACCTCCCCACGTAGGGTCTTGCACAGAGGCCACTAATCATGTGCGTCGTGCTCCTCTGCACCCTCCCCAGGTCCTCCGCATCCCTCTTGAAGTGCAGCGCCCAAAACTGGACACAGTACTCCAACTGCAGCCTGGCTAATGCCTCATAGAGGGGGAGCATCACCTCCCTCGATCTGTTGGTCATGCATCTGTTAATACACGACAAGGTGCGAATGGCTTTGTTGATGGCCTTGTTACACTGCCGGCTCATGTTCAGAAGTCATGTGCCCCAGCCCTCTAACCATTTTTGTTGCCCTCTACTGGACTGTCTCCAATTTGTCTACATCTCTTCTGTAGTGGGGAGTCCAAAAACTGGACATAATACTCCAGAAGCAGCCTCACTACTGCTGAAAAGAGAGGAATAATCACTTTCCCCAATCTGCTGGCAGTAGCGCTCCTACTAGTATAGCCAGTAGGAAGTTGGCCTTCTTTGCAACAAGAGGACACTGTTGACTCATATTCAGCTTATTATCCACTGTAACCCCAAGTCCTTTGCTGCAGAGCTGCTGCTTAGCCAATCAGTCCATAGCTTTACCGGTGTGTGGGATTGTTCTGTTCTAAGTGCAGGATTTCTCACTTGCCCTTACTGAACCTCATGAGATCTCTTTTGGTCCAGTATCCTAGTTTGTCAAGGTCTCTCTGAATCTAGCTCTGAATCAACTTTGTTGTCATCTGCTAGCTTGCTGATGATGCTCTCCATCCCATCTTCCAGGTCACTGATGAAGGTATTGAACAAAACCAGCCCCAGGACTGACCCCTGGGGCATGCCACTTGATACTGGCTGCCAGCTAGAATCAAGCCATTACTTCCCTTTGAGCCTGATCAGCCAGCCAGTTTTCTATCCACCCTACAGTCTATTCATCCAACCCATACTTCCAAAACTCACTTGCAAGAATGTTATGGGAGACTGTATTAAAAATCTTGCTAAAGTCTAAATCCTCACACATTGCAACACCCTTCAAAGGATGTGATGGCACCCCTGGGTGCCAGGGCATCTGTAACAGGGGGCTTTCGGGTCCCGTGTATCATTGGCCTGCCCACCTCTTTCTGGGCCAACTGCCTGCTTCCTCTCTTGTCATGCCTGTTGTTTCTTAATTGGCTCTTATTAAGGCAGAAGGCTGCCCATTCTTGCCCCAGTGCCAGGGGGCACTATCTGCAGCTCTGTTCCTCCCCTATACCGCAGCCCATGCCTCACAGGTGGCATCCAGATGACAATGCACCCAGCCTACAGCTGGATCAAGCTTAGCCCTTGTTGTCAGGCTTCAGACACACACATTCATACCGCCCTCCTCTCACTAGGGCCTCTCACACTCTACCCCTTCTCACAGGGTCTCTTTCACACATTGACAACTTGTACTGCCTTGCTCCCTCTTGGAGTGGGCCTCTTCGGCCATAGGCTTTACCTAGTGTCACCTTGGGTGGCAGACGTACTGTCTTTTGGGCCTCTCCCATGACCCTCACCAGGGTAGTGGCCAGCCAATTACCCGACTGGGGCCAAGCTTGCCCTGGCCCCTCCTGGGGCAACTCTATACACTCACACACACATACTGGGCTCCCAGCCCTCTGGTTTCCCCCCTACTGGGGCTCCACATTTCTGCCCCCTCACTGGGGGTGCAGGGCTTCCCTCCCTGGTGGGGACTCAGGTGGCCATAGCCATGCCTGCCCCCCTTGTACCCACAATGTTGTGGGGGCTAGGGGTTAAGGGGCTCCGACCCGCCGTTCACCACGGTGGTAACTGGCCTGGTATTTCCTGGGGACTCCCGCACCACCAGAAGCCCCACCAGGCCACCCACCCCCAGCAGGGTGCAGTTTTAGGTCATGTCCAGGACCAGGAGCCTCCAAACCATCCCCTTAAGCTCCTGCCCTTGCCTCCAAGATGTTGCATACAGCCTTGCAGCAAGGCAATGTCCCTCCCTGCCTACCAGCAGCAAACTGCTCCATTTATATAGGCGTCCAGAGATCTAAAATGGCCACCACAATCAAGCACCTGGGGGCTGCTTGGCTCAGTCCTTAAAGTGGCAGGCACCAACAATGCCCTGCCACAGCACCCTAGTTGAGAATCATTGCTTTAAATCTTTACAGCTATATAACTTTCTACTTCTTACTTTCATATATCTGCTTTTTAACAATAACTCAGAATTTCATAATTTTCACACATTGGTTCCTTAATAATGACAATGCTCTAATTATACTGCAAGTTAGTGGTCGACCTACAATGTTAGGGCCCAGTCCAGCAAACATTTTTTCACAGGTGTAACTTTACTTACAGAAATTGTTTAGTCATTGGCAGGACTATGCACATGAGTCAATTAAGCATCTGTGACTGTTTACAAGACTGGGGTCTTTCCACTGTAACACAAAAATTTGTTTGGGCATTTAGATTAGTCTAAGTACTAACATGTGGGGATTGGTTAAAAATCCCAAACCATCAACTCTCTTTCCTGCCAGTTACTTTGAAATGTTAGGAATTCAGTCTGGAACAGTTACATTATTTGCAATAGTGACTTCTTAGTGAGCCCTAGAATATTTTATGTGGTTAAATACTTTTTCAAGAGCAATTGAAAAATTATGTTATTCCCCCTCTCCTTTTTTAAAGGGTTCCATGTGGTAGGATTCTTTGAATATATGGAAAGCAGATGAAGCCAAAATAAAAATCTGGCAGGCAAAAGTCTGTGCTGCTTGCATTGGCTCCAACGCTAGATATGCACACGTTCATGATATCATTTGAAAGATGTCTATATTAAGATTTTAAAGCTTGCTTAGTTCCCAAGGGGTGCATTCACTGAATACTGTGATGTACCATGAAACTAAACAATTTTTCTTGCTCGAAAATAACTGCAGAATCAGAAATTCATGATGGGCCCATAACAAAGCACACATTAGTAACAGATGCTCTTGGATAGCCTTGTTAGTGACATTTAATTAGAATCTTAATTTTAAAGAAGGTAGAAAATAATACCAGTACTTTGCACATGGAGAAGTTCTTCATCTGAGGATCTCAAAGGATTTTGCAATCCTCAATGGCCTTATAAGTTAGATGCTCATTGTCTTCCTCAGTTCATGTGTCAGGAAGCAGAGGCACAGACCCTCATTGGGTCTCTCAAAGTTCATGAAAATCTTCCAGGTAAGGAAAGCAAATAGCCTTTCTCTTCTATGCAGTCTGTCTAAAATAGGACTGATGGGTGTCCTTTGAGGCCTGGGTGTTTACCTCAAAGTGGGCAGAGAAGTCATCCTGCATCATCTGTTTTGCTCTGTATTTTTCAGGAGAGGCACATGTTGTTTTCAGACCCTGTGTAATTGGTTTCTCATCAAACAGCTTCCAACAAAAGAGGCTGTTGCCTACAGAACATCTTACTTCTGAACCATTTAGTCCCTAAGGGCACTTTTACATGTGCACCATGGGTTGGGGAGGCAGTGTTTTAATTACAGTGGCTCCAAGAGCCGCTTTAAATAAAGTGCCGCCACGTCTCATGTATCAGCATCCCCAAGCTTAAAAATGGCGGCAGGGGCACTTGAACAAAAACTCGTTCAATCAGCTTTAGTTCAAATGCCTCTGTCACCCATTGAAAGT
>NW_005843527.1:75419-103255 GCF_000455745.1 Alligator sinensis
GCAAGGATACAGAGATGCAGGAGGCTGCTGGAGCACGGTAATTGATTTGGGATTAATGGAGTCTGCCATGATCAGCCCATGAAAATGGGAGTCAGCCCAGTGATCTTCCTGCAAAATCGGCTGGCTGCCTCCTTGAGTTGGGTAGACCCCTAGTTAATGAGACAGGTAGTGAAAGCTGTCATCCTGGACTGACTGCAGATCTCAGAGGGAGGGAGCCACGCTGATTTCAGAGTAACATCTTTCCTAGGGATACAGCCACCCTTCTTTCTCTGGATATTAGGCCTGTGTGAGTCAGCAGCGATCCGATCCGGCTTCGGATCTGGCTGCTTCGGATGGCAGCGATCCGATCCGGAGCTCCGGACCGGGTTTCCACCTCAATCCGGCCGAAACTTCAGACTCTGAAGCTTCAGAGCCACCTCGGAGATCCAGCCATAGGGTATAACGGGGAATCAATGAAATATCTATAAACTTTGTTGTTTTTTGTCTGATTTAGATGAAACTTGCAGAGATGGTAGCCTCTGCTGAGAGCATGAAGCCTGCCAAGTTTCAAGACAATTGGTGCAGAGGTTTGGGGGGGAACTATACCCCAAATTCTTGAAAGCAAAACTCATGTCACGTGTATGTGTTACACAACGGGGGGTGAAATCTGCAGGGATGGTAGCCCCTGGTGAGGCCACAAAGCCTGACAAGTCGCAAGAAGATCGGTACAGGGGTTCTGGGGGAACTGCACCTCAAGCTGTGGACAAGCAAAACTTGTGAGATGGGCGACACCGTGTGTGTTAAGGCGTAGCGGGGTGAAAGCTGCAGGGATGGTGGCCCCTGCTGCGGCCATGAAGCCTGACAGCTGTCGAGGAGATCGGTGCAGTCAGTTGCACAAGCACCCATGTCACGAGTTTTGCCTGTCAGCAGCTAGGGGTGCAGGGCCCCAGAACCCAGAAGCCCTGCACTGATCTCCTCAACAGCTGGCAGGAGTCATGGCTGCAGCATGGGCCACCACCCCTGCAGTTTTCAGCCTGCTGTGCCTTAACACACACACAGTGTCACCCATGTCACGAGTTTTGCTTGTCTGCAGCTTGAGGTGCAGTTCCCCCCAAACTCCTGCACCGATCTTCTTGAAACTTGGCAGGCTTTGCGGCCTCACCAGGGGCTACCATCCCTGCAGTTTTGACTCCCCTGTGGTGTAACACGTACACGAGACATGAGTTTTACTTTCAAGAATTTGGGGTGCAGTTCCCCCCAAACCCCTTCACTGATCTTCTTGAAGCTTGGCAAGCCTCATACTCTTTGCAGAGTCTACCACTCCTGGAAATTTCATCCAAATCGGATGAAAAACAACAAAGTTATAGATATTTTATTGTTTCCCCATTATACGCTATGGCCTGATCTCCAAGGTGGCTCCGAACTGCTTTGGAAAGCCTAACGAAGCCAGCGCTTCAATCCGGACATGCTGCTTCGGATGCTGAAGCATTTGAAGCTTCTTCAGATCTGAAGCAGGGTCTGAAGCCTCACACAGCCCTACTGGATATGGACCAACTGAAGTGACTTTTTGGTTTACATTTGATTCGTGGGTTATATAAGAACTGGTGAACCCAGTTCATCCCTATCTCTGTTCATCAATGCCTACCAGGCCTTACAAATCTTTTAATTCTCTGATTTTCCAAGTTTCTTTTAAGTGGTTAGTGTGATTTGCCCATCTACCCCTTTATTTTCCTCCTTCATACCTGTCTCTCTCAAACACACACTCCCAAATTACTATGCACTCCCAAACCACTTTCTACTTTTACTGTGAAGTAGAATTACATTCATTTTGCAGACTGGGAAAATGAGACACAGAGAAATAACATGACTCGCCCAAGGTTAGGCATAGTCATTGTCAGAAATGGAAACAGAATACAGATCTTCCTTTTTACTAAAAAAAACAAAAAACAAAAACCCCAAAAAATTCTTTAGTTTTTTTTTTATTATTACTGGTACATCTTTTTCAGTTATCTCATAGGTTCTAATTTCACTAGAAAAATAGATGAAGGCAAGCATTGTTATAAGATTAATACTTAACTATGAAGCAGAGATTAAATTAATTTTTTCTATAGAATCAAAGCATGCAGGAAATTTCAAAAACTGACACACACACGACTGAAAATTTCCCCTATAACACAATACTAAAGTACTGAGGAATATTGTTTCTCCGAGGCCAGAAAATATTTCACAGTGCATTTGCTGACTCCATCAGCTCATCTCCTCCATACACTTAGCAATTTTACATTCATGTGCAGACTTAGTGACACTCAGCCCATCTTTGTGAGACACACACCACTATTGTTACTATGATGAAGATTGATTAGCAGTCACTTAGCAAGTAAAATATTTTGGGAGGAATATGAAAACTTAGGAACTTTTCCCGTAATGTGCAGTGACAACATTTTATTTAGTATTTGTCCTTATTTAGCTGTAGCATCATCTATATACTTTGCCGTCAAAACAGTCTCTCTTTTCATAGGCATTAGAAAATAAGATGTGTAACTATATCTTACTCGAGATATTTTTTACAGCTTACATCAGTGGTTCTCAACCTTTGGTATCCTACATACCTCCTGCCGATCGATGCAGCAAAAGCGAAACCCAAAGTACCACCTTGGCACTTCTGGTTTCACCGCCGTGAGCCAAGTCCCACTTTTTCCACGGCGGGCCCGTGGAAAAGCAGTTTGTGTGGGGCTTCCCTCCCACGTATACCATGGGTTGAGAAACACTGGTTTACATGAAAGGGATTTCTTTCTTTAAAAGCAGTTTAGTTGGAGTGAAAATGCAAAGGGCACCATCAAGTGTCTAAGCAGGGTAAATGCAGAATGTATCAAAGAAACATGATTTATTGCTAATTAGTGTGTCTACAGAGGGATTCCTGAGCATTTTGCAGCCCAGTTACATCAGAGAGCCAATAAAAATGAAAATAAGATATGTAAGCTACAGCATATATATCAGAGGTAAATTCTGTAGATGAGACAAGGTGGGTACTAAGTAGCACGGTGACTATATTCCAGCAACAATGACT
Source organism: Alligator sinensis (assembly GCF_000455745.1). Lineage (NCBI taxonomy): Eukaryota > Metazoa > Chordata > Crocodylia > Alligatoridae > Alligator > Alligator sinensis. The sequence continues at coordinate 78,466 of NW_005843527.1, forward strand.
GAACTTCACACAAACCAGAGGCCCAGGGAGCTAGTTTATTTAAATTAGAAGTAGTGGTAAGATAGTGTTAGAATGATGTTGTGGCCATGATAGCCCAGATATTATGTGAAAGGCAAGGAATGTTTTATGGTGATATATTTTATTAAGCCAACTTCATGGTTGGAATAAAGTTAGATAAGCTTTCAAATGTAACACATTTTTTATCAGTAGTGGTAGGAATCATGTAGCCCTGCCAGAAAAGAGCTGAGTCCTGAGATAAAATTTGCAAAGGATCAGGGAGCTAACAGGGTATAAATATGTAGGGAAATTGTTCCAACTGGAAGTAGCAGTATAGAAGAAAGCTGTTACTCTCACAGTTGAACAAAAAGGAGGGATCAGGGTTGGCAGAAAAGTCTGGTGTTAAAGTGTATGGAGAAATCTAACCACTGCTAAGAGAAAAGGCTGTAAAGACAGGGGGTCAGATCCTTAGCCTTTGCTTCATCCCATTCACATAGTGGAAGCAGCACAAAGAAACTGAAGGGCTGTCTGAAACGAACATCTAAGAAAATGAGGGGGGGGGGAAATACAGAAGATGCTTTAAGCTGTCTTTGCTCACCTCATATGGCTCTGCACCAAGCACTGCTTGGCTGGACCTAAGTGCATGGCCCAAGTTTCAAAAAGGTGAAAAACTACAAAAAATATTTTTAACAGGATTGTGTAATAGACCATGGACAGATACATGTTTATGCTAGAGGGGGTAGGAGGAAATAATGGAAGAATTAGGAGACCATCTGGCTGAAATAGCAGCAAAAATCTGAGTAAAAGACCAAAAAAAAAATTTAAAAAAATCATGAAGTAGATCTGGATTTCATCTGCAGAGAAGTGATACCCACAGAGGGTATAGTGTAGTAGGCCAATGGACGTGCAAAGCCAATGGTAAACACTAGCCAAAAGAAACCAAGAATGCTTGGTTCATAACAAACAGGGGTTTTATTAATCAAAGATGCACAGGCTGTTCCATTTCAGCACAGTGTTTGAACCTAAATACCATTAATGTATTCCCCCTAGAACCAGATATACCATGGGCTGGCATAAATTATAAATGCTATAATCCAAGACAGCTCTCCTAATGTGTTTATTATGCCTAAGAATGGTTTGTGTGTGTTCAGTCTTATTCTCTTTATAATAGACTTGCAATGCAGAACTCACTTTTTTGATTAATACTAAATAGTACTTTGTTTTGCCCTATGGTTGCAGTATCTAGATGTAGTGGTCAGAGTACTGAAAATATAAGAAGTAATTAATCTCCAGTGGAACTTGGTTAAAGTTGTTTGAACACAACTTATGGTCTCACATCTTCAGATCAATCATTTATTAGAAATATATGGGCTAGATCCAGGTTTGTGCCTTATTCTCCTCTCCTGTCTTTTTATTCCTGGAGATAGTCTGGGCCCTGGTGTAATTTAGAGGAGCTTCAATACAGCTCTTAATTATGTCTAGTGGTAAGTACTTTCAAAGAAAACAGAGGCACTAAAATTATACTCAGTGAGCACATCTACATGAGCATATTAATGAGCAGCAATAAACTCTGGTGCATGCCATGACTGAGTTTATTGCTCCTGGGCATATGTATAAACATGCTGTGGTCCTGGTCACACATGTTGAGCCAGGTTGGAGCAGTCTTGGCTGACAGAGGGCCCAGGGAATCAGCCTGCCGGCTCAGGGCTGCTCCTACCCAGCTCAACTTGCTGCGGGGGGCTGGCTGGTATACAAGGGTGCTTCAGTGAAGGGCTAACAGGCAGGCGGCTCCTGCACTGAAGCATCCTCATGCCCCAGCCACCCAGATCAGCAACACCTGCCCAGGTATTGCTGCACATGAAAGAACTCCTCAGCAGGACACTACTTGTATTGACAGGTACTAACCTGCTGTAGAGTTTATTAGTTTCCTGTGGCCTATTAGGGCCACATGTATAGATACCCAGAGATTTACTGCAGAGCTAATTAGGCAACTCCACAGTAAATGCTGCACACCCAGTTTCCTCCAGCCACACCCCAACATAACCCCTAGGTCAGCGACAGGGAAAGTAATAGTGACATAACTGATAGCACCAACACATTTACAACTGTGGGGTGCTTAAGAGGCTTAATTGACATGGCTTGATTTCTAGATTCAAGGTATGATCTATAGCAGGAGAGACAGGGAAGAGACTGGGGATGGAAATCCTCCACATTTCCCCCCCGGCCCCCATCTTCAAAAGCCTGGGCACACAGCTTCAGAAAGCTTTGAGCCCGAGAGTGCTTTGTCTGGAAGGGCCCTCTTCCATATCTAGAGAAAAATCACACAACACATAATACTGGCTATAACAAAAATACACATAGAACATCAAGGCACATTGGGCAGCTGAAATAAAGAGATTGGATATTAGCTGTGAGCAAGATTGCCCATATAGTATGCCCATAGTAAAGAATTAATTGTATCTGCTGTCAAGGGCAATGGGCTGAATCAGCTCTGCCATGAACTGATCCTCAGTAGGAATTCCAAGGATTCTAGGCATTTCAATCCTTATCACAAAGCACTAAGCCAATCCTCTCCAGAATAGGAATGTGAATTAGTAGCAAGGGAAACTGATGTTTTATTATTCATATAAAATTATAGACTATTTAATAAATGCTTTTTTAAGAAACTCATTCTATGCTGGGGAGGCCACATTTACCAGGTATGCACATGGCTGGTAGAATATGTACAAACTGGGTAGCAATACATTGCACAGGAAGAGTAAAAATCACTTTGGCATCGAAGGCACCGGACTGGAACGCAGGCTTGGGGCTTCCCTCAAGGGCTCATCAGCTGTCCTCAGGGTGGCAGAAGGAAATATCCACAAAGAGGTGCATCCAAAGACTCATAGAAGAGATGAGTCTTTGGATGGTAGAGATGGTAGATGGGAGACTTGAATCCTAAAAGTCAGGAAGTGGTTCCTGGAGATGTTGTGTCCAGAAGGTACAATATCAGAAAGATAGCTAAGGAGGAGGAAGCTCTTGTAGTTAAGGCATTATCTGGGGAACTGGAACGTTGGATCAATTTGTTCAGGTTTTCCACCGACTTCCTGTGTGACCTCGGGCATGGCACTTAGTTTTTCTATTCCTTGATTTAGCCAGGGTAAATTCCATCTGCCTAATTCCCAGTGGTGTTTTTAGGTGCTGAAATACAATGATGATGACTGCTGTGAAAAAGCTTATAAATACATTAACCGGCTGCGATTCCCCCTCCCCCCCGCCCCCCCCCCAAAAAAAGAAGAAAAAGAAGAATGCAAAGAACATTTTAAAAAGAAACACATGTTTTTAATATGAACTCTGAAGATTTCAGTATATACTTTGGGACATAGCAATGTGCTGCAGAAGAAATGTATGAGGGCATATCCAGAAGGGAGGTCACTTGACTTTAGTGAGTCAAATAATGAGTCAACATTTCCAGCAACCACTTTCTGACTTTAGAATATTATTCTCACTGAATTAACAGCAAGAGACATTTTTTTTTCTTTTGAATAAGCTCATGGAAGGATACAGTGTTGCTCAATTCTACTTCTGGGGCATTTTCCTGTCTCTTTCCTATTCTCTCTCAGGACACAGATTTTTACAGCGATGGCTTAATGACAAAATGAGATCTTTTCACCCTTGGTATCTATTCCCTTTATTTCAACCATCTAAAGTATAAGCTTCCCATCACTGGGATCAATAGCACTGCAAATCCACCGCTCCAAAATTCTATTTGGATGTGGATGAATGCAATACTATTGTTGGACTGCATCAGAACCAGAACTTCTAGCCTTGCTTTATGTGAAGCAATTCGTTTTATACAATTGAACTGTAAAAAGTGGCAGTAGGATTGCTTCCCAAGTAGGACTGATCTCCAGTGATAGGTGTAAACACTAGTAAGAAAGTGTCTACAAGTCCCACACCTTTTCAAATCATGAGCCAGAGCTCGCTTCAGTGGGGAAGGAGGACATGTATGCTTCATTTTACTAAAACAGCACTCCTTTTAACTTTAGGAAGTTTCAGCCTTATCCTAAGACATACTAAACACAACTATTCCTACTACAATCAGTGGGATTTATAGGGTGTTTATCTGTGTTCATGGCCAAGTCTTTAGCTGGTATAAATTGATGCAGATCCATTGACTTCACTTTACCTCAGAACAGGATCTGGCTCTTGAGGTCTCCTGGAGCTGTGACTTGGTAAATGGGACTTAAAATAGTTTAAAATTCTTCTTATACTAGTACTGGCATAAGAAATTAATAGTAATAATAAATATAGATATAGATACTAGGGATGTGCGAAGCTTCGGTCCCTGATTTGATTCGGTGGAGATCCAGCCTGATTCGGTGGCCGAATCTCCAAATCTGAATCAAATCAGAGGACACTTTAAACTCTCCGAGTTGATTCGGAAAGATTTGGACAGATTCGGCAATTCGGATGTAGATACAACTTTAAACGTTTTTTTCTACATACCTCTAGGTAGCAGGGGCTTTGAACTCTATGGTGCTGGGGCAGCTGCAGCGTCCCACAGAAGTGTGGGGGGCTCCCCAGTGCACTCGGCAGCAGACCCAGAAGTGGGCCAGAAGCACTTCTGGTCCACTTCCTAGTCCACCGAGGAGCATACTGGGGGGCCCCCCCACGCCCGCCCGGCGATTGGTCTGGGGGGAAGCTGGGGTCCCTCCGTGGCCGATCACCGAGCCAGGGAAGGTATGGGGGGCCCCACAGCATGCTTCCTGGCAGACTCAGAAGTGGACTGGAAGTACTTCTGGTCTACTTCTGGGTTCGCTGCTGAGTATGCTGCAGAGTGCCCCCATGCTCCTGTGGGACACCCCATCTGCCCCAGCACTGCTACACTCTACCTCAAGGTATGTAGAAAAAAAAACTTTTAAAGCTGTGTCTATGTCTGAATCGCTGATTTGCTGAATCAGCATCGAATCTTCAGATTCAGACTCGGCTGAATCGAATCAGGGACAGTGATCTGAATCAACAGATCGAATCACTGTCCCTGATTTGGGCCGATTCCGAATCGAATAGGGCCCGTTTCGCACAGCCCTAATAGATATTCACTTAAAATATCTTGCTGGATTAAAAGCTTGGGAGCCTAAGCTGCTTCTCATTTACACCAGTTTTACATTGATAATTTCCATTGACTTAAGTGGAGTTATTCTTGATTTCTACCAATGTAAGGGCCAAGAGAATTGAACGTGTGAGGATGTCTATATTTTCTCCTAGTGCAAAGCTATATTCTACTGACATTGGTTTATCACAGAATCATAGAAAATCAGGGCTGGAAGGGACCTCAGGAAGTCATCTAGTCCAAACCCCTGCTCAAAGCAGGACCATGCACAACTAGATCAACCCAGCCAAAGTTCTGTCTAACTGGGTCTTGAAAACCTCCAAGGATGGAGAGTCCACAACCTCTCTGGATAACCTATTCCAGTGGTTTACTACACTCCTAATGAGAAAATTCTTCCAAATAGCTTCCCTTGTTGCAACTTGAGATTGTTGCTACTTGTTCTGTCATCTGCCACCACTGAGAACAGTCCAGCTCCATCCTCTCTGCAACCCACTTCAGGTAGTTGAAGGTGCTATTAAATCTTCTCTAAGTCTTCTCTTCTCCAAACTAAACAAACCCAGTTCCCTCAGCCTCTCCTCAGAAGTCATGTCCCCCAGCTCCCAAACAATTTTTGTTGCCCTCTGCTAGACTCTCCAATATGTCCACATCCTTTCTGTAGTGGGGGGCCCAAAACTGAACACAGTACTCCAGATGTGGCCTCACCAATGCTGAATATAAAATTATCACTTCCCTTGACCTGCTGGCAACACTTCTACCAATGCATCCCAGTATGCTGTTAGCCTTTTTTGCAACAAGGGCACTGTTGGCTCGTATTCAGCTTACTGTCCCCTGCAACCTCCAGGCCCTTTTCTGCAGAGCTGCCCGGTCAGTCAGCCCCCATTTTGTACTGATGCATGGGATTGCTCCATCCTAAATGCAGGACTTTGCACTTGTCTTTATTGTCATTCTGAATCCTAGCCCTACCCTACAGCATATCTACTACTCCCCCCAGCTTGGTGTCATTTGCAAACTTGCTGAGGGTCCACTCTATGCCACCTTCCAGATCACTGATGAAGACATTGAACAAAACTGGCTCCAGGACCAACCCCTGGGGCACTCTAGTTGGCAGCTGCTATCACGTGGACAACAAGCCATTGATTACTACCCCCTGAGCCTGAAGCTCCAGCCAGTTTTCTATGCACCTTACAGTCATAGAAGGCAATCAAGTTGGTCAGGGTATGACTTGCCCTTAGTGAATTCATGCTGACTGTTCCTAACTACTTTCTTCTCCTCCAAGCAATGCTCTTACATTCCTCCCTATTTATTTGTCCAAGTTTCCACTTCTTATAAGTTTCCTTTTTGTGATTTAGTTTACTGAAAAGTTCCCTGCTAAATCAAGCTGGTCTGCCTTACTTGCTAATCTTCCTGCAGGATGGTTTGTTCCTGTACTCTCAGCAAGGCTTCTTTAAAGTACAGCCAGCTCCCCTGGACTCCTGTCCCCCTCTATCTGGCTTCCCAAGGGATCCTGCCCACGAGTTCCCCGAGTAAGTCAAAGTCTACTTTTCTGAAGTCCAGGGTCCTTACTCTGCTGCTCTCTGTCCTTCCTTTCCTCAGGGTCCTGAACTCAATCATCTTGTGGTCACTGCTGCCCAAGTTGCCATCCATTATACTACATTCCCCACCAATTCTTCCCTGTTTGTGAGCAGCAGATAAAGAAGAGCATGGCCCTTTGTTGCTTAGTTCAGCACTTGCACCAGGAAATTGTCCCCAACACTCTCCAAAAACTTCCTGGATTGCCTGTGCACTGCTGTATTGCCCTCCCAGCAGATGTCAGGGTGATTGAAGTCCCCCATGAGAACCAGGGCTTGTGATTGGGAAACTTCTACTAGCTGTTTGAAGAAAGCCTCATCCACCACTTCCTCCTGCTCTGGTGGTCCAAAGCAAACACCCACCACATCAGCTTTGTTGGTCTCTCCTTCAACCCTAACCCAGAAACTCTCAACAGACCTATCTCCAGTTTCATACTGGAGTTCTGGGCAATCTTATGGCTTTTACATAAAGTGCAGCTTCTCCTCCTTTTCTCTCCTGCCTATCCTTCCTGAGCAGTTTGTACTAGAGGTGCACCGATACATCGGTCTGATATTGGATCAGTACCAATATAAAGAAAATTGTCTATATCGGATTTTAGCCTGATGGGGCTGATAAATGCCTGTGTTGCACGCCACTGCAGCTCAGCATAGAGCAGAGCCAGCAGCATGGAGAGCTGCCTCCAGCTGGTAAATCAGAAGGGGAAGGGAAGGGGAGGGAAGGGGTGTGGGGGGCAGATCAATGCCCCCCCAAGGTGAGGGAGGGGGCAAGGGCAGGCACTGCCCCGCCAGGGTGGGGATGGGGTGTGGAATGGAGGCACGGCTCGTGGGGTGGGGGCACTGCTTGCACCCTGGGAGGGTGGGGGTGGGGGGGGCATGTGCCCCCAGATCTGTAGGGTGTGGAGTGGGCGGTAGCTGTGGGTTGGAGCCAGAGCTAGCGCTGCACAGGGCTGGGCTCGAAGCGGGCTTCAGTGTCACTGGGAGGAGGCTGCAAACACCCCAAATTTCACCGCAGCTCCGCTCCCAACCCCGCACTGCTGCTCACTGCCTGATGTAGCCCGGCTTTTCCAGCACTTGGGTGGAGGCGAGGCGTTCAACCTCACCACCACTTCTTGTAGCTCTCTTGCCTGTTCTCTGAAAGACACCACCAGGAGGCACCACTCATACCAGAGGCACCCCCCAACCTGGCGGTCACTGGAAAGTGCCTGCAAGCCACAGTCCCCAGAGTGGCAAACCCAGACCTGGGTGGGAGCCTCGATGGTGAGCGGCCCTGCCTGGACAGAAACCTCACAAGTGCAAGCAGAGGCAGTGGCAGTGCCTCTGGCATTGTGATATCCCAGAGCCATTTACCTTGGTGTCTTAGTCTGCCTTCTTTTACTGCCCTTTTTCCAAGCACACCTTCCCTAGCAAACTCGCCTGGAAGCTGGCCTGTTTACTGCTCCTTGGCCCCAGAAGTTTCCTTCTTCCCTGCTTCCTCACACCAACCTGAAAGGCTCTCCACTCAGAAAGGGGAAGCGGGGGGAGCAAACTGACTTGTGAATTGAATTGCAAACTGCCTGCAAAATGCATACCCTATTTGCCACCCCTGTTTGCTAGCTCCTGGTCACCGGGGGAGTCCCCTTTTATACCCTGAACTGGCTCCACCCCCTCGTTAGGGTGTCTGTCAGGTCCACTCAGCAATCACTCAGCCAGCAATACTCCCAGCTTCTCAGAGCACACACCCCAAACACACCCGGCCCACCAAACACTCAGCAAGCCCAAGGCACAGGCAGCTCTGGATCACTTAACTTCCCTGTGCAGAATCTGGTGCCTGGCTTCTCTTCCCCTTCCTCCTCTTGCTCCCATCAAACTGCCTGTAAACTGCTTACTCTGTTCACTAGCTCTTTGGTCACTCAGGGAGTTTAGATTTGGCTCAATTTTTCTTTCACTATTGAGAAAAGGAACAGCTTTATTTTGTGACGTTGAATACTTGCGTTGTTAAGTTATAAGCAAGCATAAAATAATAAAGGCAACCATAAAAATAGTGAAAATATTTAGTGCCATGTCCTTTCTTCTTCTTTGCAGCTATGAATGGTACTAGATGAAAAAAAATAATCAAAACCCTGGTTCCTTTGTGGTGAAGGAAAAGGACGATCTAGGGAACCTGGCCAGTAAGAGCACTAATACAGTGACATTATACTCACCAGCTGGCAAACTCGCACCATTTTTCCTAGGTATATATTTTTCTTTTAATATCTAGCATTAAGAATACCTTTCCCCATCTTCTAAAGTTAGCATTATAATTGTAAGCAGGCAGGCTATCCTAGAATTAATTTTTTAATGAAATTCCATTATTAGACAATAAGAGATTGAGGACTTTTTAATAGCGATTTTAAAGACAACCTTCCTCAAAAGGAAACATAATAGGATCCTATCCTTACCATTCGTTGTGCTGTATGAAAAGACCCGAAAATCTTACCCTGCCACCTGATATTTACCTTAGACACGACAGGAAATTCAAACTGGAGCTTTAGCGGACTTAGTCAAAGACTAACTGGAAGTCTGAATTTTGTAGCGTGAGAAGCTTTGGTTTTTATTTGAAGAGGTGACAGTTTTTTATCTTTAGCAACGATACCACATTCACTCCAATATAAGAGGATCTCCCATTAATTAGTTTCTATATATGGAGCATTTATAAATTTGTTATAATTTTCCAGGTTTAGAATCTAAGTATTGGAGGGTTGTCTTGAGTTCCCACCTCCCCCCACTAAAGCACGGAAAGCAGTGGCTGAGGGGTGGGTGTCAGGTGGCCCCCTTGCCCTCTGGCCCACACGCTTCCTCTCCCTGCACCCCCTACCCCCATCCTCTGCCCTTTCCCCTTTTAACTTCCCAGTCTCTGCTTCTTTGCCCCCCAAACTCCCCCAGTCTCTGTCCCTTCCCCAGCCCCTTCCAACTTCCCAATCTCTGTCCCTCCCCGCCTTCCCCCCACCTCCCACTTTACTTCCAGATGCTGCTGTGCTCTGGCTGCTCCTCCCTGGATCCTTTACCTGTTCATTCAGCAGTGTTTCTACCTGTGCTCTGTACCTGGGAGAGACCCTAGCCTGAGCTCCAGCCAAGCTGCACCTGACAGTAAAGGGTGGGTGGCAGCAGACGCTGCAGAGGGGGCAGGAAGCTGTTGTGAGTCTGACTTTGGCCCTGACCCATACACAGGGCCAGAAAGAGCCTTAGCAGCTGCCTGCTCTCCCCTCTGCTTCCTATGCAAATATAAAATAAAGGGCTTTTTCCCCCATGCAGATGGGGGGGGAGGCGGTGGCGGTGGGGGGGGGGAACAGGAGAACTCATCTTATAGTCAAGTAAATACAGTACTTTTCCCTCAAGAGTTGCTCGGGTGTTTCAATTAAAAAGAAATTAATGAGAAAAACCTGAATAAAAATAACTTCCCCATCTTGATGAAGCTTGATTAATTTGCTTGGTACCTTAATGACATCATCTTGCTAGTGTTCCAGATGTCCATAGCTTACAAAACAAACAAGAGCTTCTTTCAGGCCTTCCTGATACATTACAAAAATGTGAAAAAAGAAACTCCAACCAAACAAAAAAACCCATACACACACTAGGTTAGTGCCCCCCCCTCCCTTTTTTTTGCAAGCTACTTCTATATCCCGTAGTATAATTTATTTGGTAGGTAGAGGAATCTGGAATTCCTGCCAGTTTCTCTGTCTTTTAATGTTCTCCGGGCTCATTTAGTTTGTGGGCTTACTGTAATTCAATGATTAATTTAAAAATGAGAGAAAATTGTGGAGAAAGTAAGAAATAATTTAACCAAAGATCAAATGAAAGTATCCGCAAAAAGTGAAGGGTTTGATTCTGCTCCTCCTTGATATGAAGGATGGGATACGAATACCAGTATATCATGTGTGAAAGGGAAAGGAACTGCACCAAAGCAAGATGACAGGAACAGGGCTTCAATTATCCTCTACCATGGAGCATCTTTGAAGTTCTGAGACTACAAGGCTAGGTACAGACATCACACACAAACTGGTTTAAGTGATCAGAAACTGCTTTAAACCTGTAACAGAACAGATGTTCAGTGCCCATAAACCAGTTTGAAAATGGCTGACACAAGTTTGAGATACTACATTCAACCAGGTTTATCAGACTTAACTGGTTTGGGTCAAACTGGTTTATGCAATGTCTGTCCCAGATCCCTTGCTGATTTAAGTTAAATCAGACACCCCAGAATCCTAGCATGCTCTCTGAGCTGGGCTAGGCTCTCTGCCCCACAGCAGAGTTGGTCCCTCCTCTCTACTCCCTGGCTGGAGCTCGGCACAGACTGAAGGTGCCCCTGCTCCCCCCCTCACCTCCCCATCCCTTCTGCCTTACAGACATCTCAGCATTAGCTAGCAGAGCTATGGGCTCACTCCATCCCATCTTCCAAGTCGCTGCAGATGTTGAACAAAATTGGCCCAAGGACCAACCCTTGGGTCACTTCAATTGATACCGGCAGCCAACCAGACATCAAGCCATTGATTACTACCCTTTAAGTCTATTGATCCAGCCAGTTTTCTGTCCACCTGACAGTCCATTCATCCAATTCGTACTTCTTTAGCTTGCTTGTGGAATATTGTGAGAGACCATATCAAAAGGCCTGCTAAAGTCAAGGTATATCATGTCTGCTGCACTCCTCACATCCACAAAGCCAGTCATCTTGTCATAGAAGGCAATCAGGTTGGTCAGGGCATGACTTGCCCTTGTTGGATCCATGATGACTGTTCTTAATCACCTTCTTCTCCTCCAAGTATTTAGAAATGGATTCCTTGAGGACCTGCTTCATGATTTTTCCAGGAACTGTGATGAGGCCAACTGGTCTGTAGTTCCCTGGATTCTCCTTTTTCCCTTTCTTAAAAATGGGCACTATATTTGCCTTTTTCCAATCATCTGGGACCTCTCCTTATCACCGCAAGTTTTCAAAGATAATAGCCAGTAGCTCTGCAATCAAATCAGCCAACTCCCTTAGCACCCTTGAGTGCATCCAGCTTTTCTGAATAGACTCCAGCCTGTTTTTTCCACTGTTGGCTGCTCACCTCCTCCCCAAACTGTGCTGCCAGCTGCAGTAATCTGGAAGCTGACCTTGCCTGCAAAGACTGAGGTAAAAAAAGGCATCGAGTAGTTCAGTCTTTTCTGCATTAGGTGCAAACAGAAGTGACATTTTTTGTCCAATTTGGCCACAGAAAGTGGTCTATAGCCATGACCAAACACACGTGCATGGCTGCAGACTGCTTCAAAAATGACTGATCATGTGAAAATCTGAACCCTTATTGCATGAGGGGTCAGATGAAGATGTTTTGAAACAGAGCGTTTCTCTGGTATACCCGTTAGCATACCCCCGGTATACCATTTAAACGCTAATGGCATGCATCTGAAGGCATGTCAACCATTTGGCGGGAAGTCCCCAGGCCTGTTAACCCAATTTAATTTAATTTTTTATCCCTACACAGCACTGACTACTGTAGTTAGAATCAACTCCTGAATGAAACAGAACTCTGGCAGGTGCCAAGTGATTTCTGAAGAATGTGCTAGCTCATGCCTGTTCTGCAGTAATCCCCAAGAAACTATTTGACAGTTCATTCAGAATAGTTGGATTTAGTTTGGTCTGGCTGCGTCCTCCACCTTCTACAACATTCTCCATCCTATACTCAGGATGCCCCTGTTCCAGGGGCTAAGGGCTGTTTGTGATGTAAGGCCATCACTCAGGGGATCTCCCATGTGCCAGGAAGATTAGGGTAGGGGTGGATCTAGCAGCTTTCTGGCCTTTTTACAGCAGTAGCATAAAGAAGCCAGAATGCAGCCTGGAATCAAGACTTGAGCTCTCTAAAGTCTTATTGTACTCTTGGGGTACTTGTATAAAGTGAGAGAAAAGGGAAGGATCCTCAGGACTCTTGACAGGACTGCAATTGATAGGACTTGTGGTGGAGGAAAACCTGGGGTGTCACTTTTTAGAATAATGAGGAAACACAAGCTCTATTAGTGATCCCCAGGCACCTAATCCATGCTCAAACCTGTGCTCCCACTTGCATGTGCAATGATTCTTAGAAGTCCCCTTTCTTATCATCACACCTTGGCCCTTTCAGCTGGCTAGGGGCTGATATTTGCTGGTGTAACCCAGGTACACCCAAGGGTGTGCCCTATTCTCAATCAGCTGGGATGGGTAGGCAGGAGGGGATGCTGTGAGAGGGATGCCAGAATTTCTAGCAGATCCCTCTGTCCTCAATAGTTAGCCCAAGCCCAAAGTTCTTAACTATGTACAATTTATTGAGTTACCAACACACACATCTATATAAAACTCTTTAAGATAGATATAATTACAGAAATAGATACAAATATACATATAAAGGTCTGTTAGCTGGAGGAAGTCGGCCCTAGGGAGGGCATTTGGGTAAGTACCCGTGCCTCAGGCCCAGAAGAGGGGTGGATCTCAGGACAGTCAATCCAGCAAGTTTATACCACAAGTGGGTTAGCTAATAAAGACATCCTTACAGAGCCCATTATACAGAATTAATACACCCAACTATTTATAACACCAACTACAACAATAGATACCGAACAGGAAACATAACTATACCAGATATCAGACGCACCCTATATGGGTTCCAACCACTTGGTCCCTCAAATGGGATAGGGTCTTCTTCTCCTAGGCCCATTCCCCCCAGGGTCCCTTGCCCAGGGGTGCCTCCCCTGTGGGACCCGGGTTCTCAGTAACTCACAGTCCTTCCTCTGGGGGCTGTCGATCTGGCTTCTGGGTCCCTACACCGTCTCAGGCCTCCTGGAGCCGTCAGCCTCAAGTTGAGGGTTCTTCCCTCTGGGCCCCGGGCTCCATGTTGGGCACCCAGAGAGCTCCTATGGGAGCTGAGCCCTCATTGACTCTGGTTCCCCAGCCTTATGCTAGGGGTCTTTCCCCTTCCCGGGCCCAGCTCTGGGCACCGGAGCTCTTTTAATTAAATGCTGAGCCACACTGTGGAGCTCTGGTTATCTGGCCTAGAGCTGGGGCTAACTTCAGCAGCTTCAAGCTGCTCCTATGGCCAACTCTCTGTGTGCCAACCTGAGCACTACGTGGGGCCCAAGCACCTTCGAGCTGCTCCCAGGGCCAATTCTCCATGCACCGATCGATGCACTGTCAAGGCTGAGGCAGGGTCCAGATGATGGTCTTTTCTAGAGCTCCTCTCTCCTTGCCATCCCTTGCTGCATCTGCCCAGAGTGCTGAGCACGCTGGGCTTTTATTTACAGCAGAGGCTCCGCCCCCGAAGTCATACAGACCTGCAAAGCGCAGTCTTCAATCAGGTCCAGGGGCTTCTCGCATCCCCTACCTCTGAGCAGGGGTGGGGCAAGCCCCTCCCAGCTGTTACCTGATTGGTGGAAATGTTCCACCAGTCTGAAGTGTCCTTCTCCAAGATGGGCTTTCCAGGCAAAAGCAGTGAGCCCGCCACACTGGCATTGGCAAATGGGTTATTTACTGGTTTGCCTGTATTGCAGTGAACTGGGTATGGTATCTGTGTGCTTGTTAATGGATGGAAGCAGAACTTCTCAAATCTGCATCGTAGGTCCTACATGCCAATAAAAATTTTCTTTTGCTTATCAAGGAGGAGGCTATAATTATCCCCATTGTTATTGTGAAGTGACCATAGCGTGCAGCAGGCTATGAACTGCCAAGTCCCACATGATTAGAGACTGGTTATAATATTATTATATCCACATATCTATTCATTAGCTCTTGAATATGAAAAACATGAAAAAGAGCGAGAAGAGTTAAAGGGCCAACATTCAGCTTCACAGTTACTGGGCCAAATATAGCCTGGGGTAACACCATTGCCACCCATGGAATGACACCAGAGACTAACTTGCCCTGTTGCTTTGCAAAGGTGTCAGGATTCCCTGCTGCAAAGTCCCATGAAATGCTTGGGGAAAAAATTCAGAGCATATATTCTATGGAAACCAGATGGTGTTTTGATTAACTATTACTTTCAATGATCTGCAAAGGAGTAGCAGGAGGGCCTTGTAGGGGTTTCGTGCAAGTGCCAATCTTATCTTAGATGCAATCAAACTTTGATTTTTTTTTTCACTCCTCCAAGCACACAGTCAGTGTTGACACTGACAGTGTAGCCATTGCTCTAAAAATCATGCAATTATTTTGTTTTATATTTAATATTATGGGGACCATAATTGCTCAGTTTCTGTAGCATTGACATTTGTATTAAGAACTCAGCAATAGTAATTTGGATACTGACTGGTTCAGAGTTCTTGCTTCAGTAGTGGGTCTGGTTTTCCTCTGATTTACCACGAGTGACTTTATACCATTCCACTGACTGGTTTGTTCAGGTGCAAGTGGGAGGAGGAGATGCTTGTAGCCTAGATTATCAGGCCCTTGCTGCAAAGATGAACTTTGCTAACTGTGCCTGTAATTAGATTTTGACAAATAAAGAACAACGCAGTCCCAGAGTTTGGGGAATAGATGGTTACTGCCAAACCACAATAAATGCCTTTGTCTGGAACTCATGAACTAGTAACATAGCTAGGGAGGGTGTGCCCTTGTCTAATATTCTCTTGCAGTAAATTCTCAGGGTCATTTTACAAGGTCTCAGATAGATGTCATGGAAAGAGCAGAGTAACAACTTTTTTATTTCTCTAAAGAAAGGAAGAGACAGTGGCACTCAAAGAACCAGATGGCATTGTTTTGTGTTCCTGTCTAGAAGGTGTGCAAGCACACTCCACTACCCACCTTGAGACAATGCTTTATTAACTGTGAGCCACACCTGAGAGAATTTGAGTTACCTCTACAGCTGAGCTCCAGCTGTACAGTTAGGATCAGGATCCCAACTTCCTCAAATTCAGAGAGTCTTAATGGTGATCTGATTCAGTTTTATCTTGATTGCAAATACCTGTGTGAAAACAGGAAAAGAAACAAGAGGCCATGTCTGCACAGCACCATAGGAGTGGCAGGAACTTTTGTGTCACAGAATCCAGTCCTCTGTATTTGCAGGCAACCATGTTCTATAATCAAGTTTAGAAAACCTGTGAAGTCTAATCTTAAAACTAATTAGATGTGGTCGGCCCTACTAAAGGCTGGCCCTGAATCTCACTGTTCTAATGATCAGAAGACTTCTTCTAATTTATGCATGCTCAGTTTATAGCCAACTGTACTTTGCTAACATTGTCCATTAGCTTAGATATTCTCCTTTCTGGATGGTTACCCCCCCGTATATTCATAGTCAGCCTCCTGGTCTTTATTTTGCTAGACTAAACAAGCCAAGCTGTATGATTTTCATCCTCTAAATAGTCTCTCCATCCTAGTGGCCCTTCCCTGTGTTTGTTCTGGTTTGTATAAATCTTTTCTGAACCTGGGTGACCAAAATTATACATATTATTCTAGGTATCACCAGTCCCTTCTACAATGGCACTAACTCTTCCATATATCTACTAGAATATCTTGTTGGATGCATCCTAAGTTTACATCTGCCTCTTTTCATAGCTACACTGTTTTCCTGTGATCAACTAATACACCAAGCTCTTTCTCCTTTTTTATTGTTTCCAACTGATGACCTTCAGCATACAGCAGAAATTCTTGCTTGTACATAAGTGCATGATATTGCATTGTGTGCTCTTGAATTTCATCCAATTTCTATTACTTCTGTTCTCAAGGTAATCTAGTTCTTCCTATCATGATCCTCCTCTGTACTGACATCTACTGATTTACTATCACCAGCGAATTTTGTAAGCATATACCTTTTTGCATCAACATCAATAATGCAAATATTAAATGATTAGTCTTGAGACTGATCCTTGAGAATAACTGCAGATTTTCCCCATTTTAAGAAGCCTTAAAATGTATGTTTGTTGCTCCACTGTGAGACTTCCTTTGAATAAGTGTAATTGCTACATACTCGGGCTCTGCAAAGCTTCAGGAGCTGATTCAGCGGAGATTTGGCCCGATTCAGTGGCCAAGTCTCTGAATCCGAATCAAATCAGGAGATCAATAAAAAGGTCCCAATTGATTCAAAGCTCTCCGAATCGATTTGGAAAAGATTCAGAGACCTTTGGAGATTCAGGCAGTCCCCGCTCACTGCCGCAGGGAACTGGACCAGGACTCCGTGCTGGTAAGTAAGGGGCGGAGGAAGGAGGGCTGGAGAAGGGGACCATGGAGGGACCCCTGCCAGGCCCTATCCCCTGCCTGCTCCCCAAGCCCCCCTGAGCACCCCCCAGCCCCTGCCCACTCTCGCAGCCACATTGATGGCTGCCCTGCTAGGCCCAAGCTCCCGGCTCCTTAAAAAAAAAAAAAAAAAAAAAAAAAAGGCCCACCGGCTGCTGGCAGGAAGGGAGGGAGATCCCCACTGCCCCACACTGCGTGGGAGGCTCTGTCAATCCCCTGCCCACTCTCTCCCCTCCCATGGCTGCCCTGCCTGCTCCAGCTCCCGGTTCTTTAAAAAAAGCTCCACACTCACTGGCTGCTACAGCAGCCATCAGGGCTTCTGGGGGCTCATAACAGAGGCCCCCCACGCAGCACGGGCAGCAGGGATTGCCACCCCAACCTGGCAGCAGCTGGTGAATTTGGGGCTTTTTTTTTTTTTTTTTTAAAGACCCGGGAGGGTGGGGCCCGGTGGGGGAGCGCAGCCATTGACAGGGCTAGGAGAGTGGGTGGGGGATGGGGCCTGTCCGATTCAGATATTCGGCCAATTTGTCAGCAGTTGAATCTCTGAATCAGATTCGGCTGAACCAATTCGGGACAGTGATTCAAATCACCAAATTGAATCACTGTCCACCGAATCAGCTGAATCCAAATCCAAAGTGAATACTAGATGCTTCGCACAGACCTACTACATACCTCATGCTAACACTTTAACCAATCTAGTTTCAAATGTCCAATGCAATGAAATATCTACTACTTTTTTAGCAAACCACTGCATAGTTGAATACATTACACCTATAGGAACAATATTTTTCTGATACTCAGCAGTGAACAGTTGATAGTCATTTCATTTCTACTAAGTTGTTCAGATGACTAACTCTTCATTGCTAGATGATAACAGAATACAGTATTACCCTGAGTTCTGTATATGCAGTAGACTATTTACTTACTGTTAAACCAGTGCATCTGAGGCCTTTCAGTAGAAGGACAAGGTTACAACACTGTACCGATGAAGAACAAATGTAGGAGCATATTAATATCTACCTATTCTGTTGGAATAGGTCAGGATAAAATCCCACTCCAAGGTCCTGATTCCAGATTATTTCCACAAAGTCACAGCAATGCAACTGATCTCACAAAGTCCATCTTGAAATAAAATAGCCATATAGTTCCTGACATGGGGAAAACAGACAACCAAGAAGCATAATTAATTTCAACCCATGTACATTTCTTACAAATTAGTCTTTTGGCCAGCAGGCGCAAGGTTCATCCCCACCCAGAAAGGAAAGAAGACTTAACACACTTAATTGGAGGCTGCTGCAAGATTCAATAGTCCTTGGCACTACAGAGATTAGTGACATGGGGTTGGAGGACTTGTACTTCCTGATTAATCCTTAGTTCTTCCCCATTCTATGACTTCTCAGAATGATGCCCAAAAATCTTTTTGAAATTCCCAGGTGTAGTGGTGATGACCCAAATGGGAAAAGAGCTTCTGCTGTAAATTCTCCAGTTTTGGAGGATGCTGAGGAGATTGCCTGTTTTCTGTGGCTTCCTTTCCACACAGCCATAGCCCTGTTTTAAAATCTGTTCCTGGAGAGCAGTTAGGCATAAATCAGTTTCTGGAGATTTTGTATTTGTCCCCCTGCCCCCTGGTTATGTCTGAATTTACAAGTACATGATAATTACTGTGGACTTTAGCCAGTAGAGGCTGTTAGCTATAATCTCTTAATCCTGACAGTCAAGGTTTAACAATGTTTGTCACAGTACACCTCCAGCCCCTGCGTCATCTCCTCCAGAGCATCTCATTTGGACCTCAAGACTCTAGCCAACATCTTTCCTGGAATAGGAACCCCTATTCCCTTCCCTCTAGATTTTAGGTTTCAGTCCCCATGCAATCACTGTCAATCTCAGATGTAAAGTTAGCTCAGCACCTTCACTTCTGTTCTCTCTCAGGTGAGTGGGCGAGTCCACTAACTTTTAAAATCTGGAATCACTCAAAAACTAGCTTACGGTCTCAAGTCAATTTGGTTGGACTCAAATTAGATGTCAGTAGTACACATCATAATGTATAATGGCTGGAAGACTGATGGGTAAAATAGCAGTGTTGCTGCTAGGAAAATGTTTTAGGACAGTACTTGTTTGAAACATTGCCTTGTACACTGCACAGGTGGGTAAGGGGAAAATAATCTAAAACAGCATCAAATATATCTGTTCTTCAGTTAGGCCAGGGCTGTCCAACTGGTGGCCCATGGGCCACACGTGGCTTCCCTTCCAAAGGGTTAGCATAAAGCCTACAGGCACCTGCCCCGCCACTCCTCCCCCCCTCGCCCCAGGTGCTCCTGCCCCTGTAGCTGGGAGAGTGCTGCAATGCCTGAGCTGCTTGTATGGCAGAGGCAGTTGGGCTACCTCTGGTAGGTATGTGAGGTGGGTGGTACACGCAGCTGGGAGGGAGCTAGGCTGCCAGTGCTGCAGGGCCGACTGTGCGGTGCACATGGCTGGGTAGGGAGAGAGCCAGGCTTCCCACTTTGCATATGGCGAGAAGGTGCTAGGCAACCCATGGGTGGTGGGGAGCCGGGGGGGACAGAAGTTGTCAGATGTCTGGTTTCACGAGATCCCCTTTTGACACTGATTGCAAACATACATATCTTGAATGTCATAAAGTTTAAAAATAAAATTGAACTTTCTGAATTCTGACTACCTCCCCATTTCTTTTCCTTCTCTTGCCTTATCCCTCTGCTCAGTTCTTGGCTTTCTATTTTTGGAGTGAAACTTCTCTGTCCTGATTTTTTTTTTCTGTCAATACTTGCTTTTTTTCTTCTCATGGATGAGTGGAGCTTTATTGGCAGAAAAAGGGAATAGAGCCCAAAAGAAGCAGTGGCAGCAAATGCTGGCAGCAAGACGTGCACACCAGATAAAGAACACTGCTTGCCCTTGGCATTGGCTTCACTCATTCAGTTTTGCCACTAGCCTGACCAAACTGCTTAGGCTTTTTGCAGTTGTACATGAATCCTACGAAGTCCCTGTCTGATCCAGCATTGGTTGATAAGTTATCTGTTGCTACCTCTTTCAGTCAAATGCTTTATTAAGAGATCTTTTAAGTCCTCTTTTTTATGTCTTTATGTTTTAAATTCTGAACAGAATAATATTCAAAGAGAAGATTGTTCAGGGGAAGTCAAGAATACAAAAAATAAAAGAACTTTCAGACTATGTGTTTGTACTGGCCCTGATTAAAAGTATGGTGTTGAAATATCTGAAACAGTATATGAAAGTGACTTTGAAAAAGCTTCTCTTGAAGAAAAAAAAAGAAGAAAGCTTAGGAAGGATGTTTGACTTAGCTTTGTTAGTTTGTGTGTGTGGGGGTAATTAATATAAACTCCCAATGGTATTTATGTAAATTATTATTATTGTTAAATATTTCGATTTATATCCCATCCCATCCAAAAATGGTCCAGGATGGCTCACTATAAATTAGACAGCCCACAAGATAAGAAACATGGCTGATTTTTTGTGAGTTTGGGTTTGCTGGTAGTGTGTATGAAGATGGCCGTTAGTATGTATGTATGGTTATATGTATATGTTTGTCTAGCCCTTTGAAGCTTCATACCTAGAAAAATAGCAATGATGAGGAGGAAGAGGGTGGCGAGGGGTTACCTCGTTCTAGATGGCTGGTAAAACAAAGTTTCTTAAAAACTGGCATAAAAAGTCCTGTTTTGGGACAGATACCCAATAATCTAAGAACTGACAAATCTGAGTACTGTACCCACTAGGCATCTATGCAGATGATAGGTATTCTCATTTCAAATTCATTGTTTCAGACTTTCTTTGTAATGATTTGCTCTAAATAAATGCATGTTGTAAGGAAATAATAAACTGAGCTAAACTCAGCCAAGATGGTCACAGTACGTTACAAAGGGATTGCAAACTAAAATCCTGGTCCAGAGGGGAGGGGAACATGGGTTCCCATCCCAAGAAAGATTCTGGCTAGAGGTGAGACCTACGCAGGCGGTGGAGGTGAACTTATAAAACTGAAACTGTGACATGCAGTTCATTAAACCTTGATGGCCTGGAGCAAGACACCCTCACTAACAGCTTCTTCCTACAAAAGTTCAAAGCAACTATTTGTATCAGTAATATGCCTGTAGCTCAAACACAATCATAAAAGGAGCTGGAGACAAGCCTTGCTAGAAAGCCAATAAACTCTTCTCCAGAAACTGATGTATGCATGATATTGCTCTCAAGTAATAGCTTTTTTTTCTTAAAAGCTATAACAGTGGGATACATTACAAGCATTTCTGCAGTTCCTGCTTCTATTCTGACCTATTACGTCTGTTTTTTCACATTCCCTATTAAAAAAAAAATTAGCATGGCTTCTGTCTTAAATTATCTCCACTTCAGCTAATTGATGTTAGAGTTAAATAGCCAAGCACAGTATTTTAGTTTTGGAGCATCTGTATGAAATAAAAAAGCTGATCAGAAAGACTGTAGCTTTGTCAACAAATGAAGCAAGACAGTTGGATTTCCAAGAGGGTGATAATCCCTGCTTAGCTTTCACTTTCAGAACAAGACAGACGCATTTAAAAAAAAGTGTTAGTTGAGTTTGTGGTACATATCATAGGAAAAAGATGGCTGTCTTTCACAACACACCAAACAGAGGGAGCCTGAGTGTAACCAAAACAAATCAAACAATGAGGTCCCTAAGAAACCAATAATTTCAATATAGCAGAGAACAATAAAATACATTTTAAAAACATCTTTCCCTTATCCAGAGAATGGAAAACGTTTTCCCTTTCATAGTCTCTGTGTTAAAGCAAAATGATCTAGCTGGAATGGGATTCAAAACTTTTTCCCTCCCAGAGAGGCACCTAAGCATTGTCACCAACAACAAGACTAGCAGACTTACTCAAATACAAGATCCCCCCCGCAATAATAAGATTCTACACACAGAAAATGTATAAGTTTATTATAATTTTCCATGTGTGGAATCTAATTATTGGAGGATCATCTTAAATGTCTCCCTCCCCGCTACTACAGGTGGTGGGGAAGAAAAGTGATGAGGAGGCAGTAGTGGGGCAGGTGTTTGAGAACAGACAGTGGGAGAGGCAGTAGGGGGCAGGGGATAGGGGGCAGACAGTGAGGGAGGCAGGCAGCTTTTCCTCTGCTGCCCACCCCCCTCCCCGCACCATACCAGCCCCTCCACCACAGCCTCAGGTTGTCCCAATTCCCGCTTTTCCCGTTTCCCCCCTCCATAACACTTTTATCACCGACGGCCTCAGGTCCCTGCCCCACCTCCTCCCATCTCTCCCCCTCCTGAAGTCTCTCTCCCCCTGCCTGCCCCTCAGCCCTCCACCCTGATCTGTGCTCTGAACCAGCTTCTGTCCCTGCTGCAGCCCAGGGCATGGAGCATGGCTCCAGCCTGCCCCATGCCAGCAGTGTGGAGCTGACGCTGCTATTCTAGCCTGGCCCCAGAGCAGCAGCAGCAGATCTCTGCCACTACTGCTACAGGGCTGGAACAGCAGTACCGGCTCCACACTGCTGCTGAGTAAATATGGGAGTTTTGTTGAAGTGGATGGAAAGGCTTGCTAGAATAAAGGTTGCAGTTTAGTCTATCTTGCCAGAACACAAGCCTGAAAAATGATGTGCTCTTCAGATGCTGGAGAGAGGTGAGGAGATTTGGGGACATTAATATATAGATTTCACCAGAGACTTAATGCTCACATCTCAGTTCCAACCAGTTTCTACTGACATCCAAAAGCATATTTTCTCCAAGTAACAGCACAGCTGCCATAGACACATTACCCAAGTGCTTAAACACAGATTCCTAAAACTTATGTTCTGCCTGGCCCATTCATTTAGCTTTTTCTGGAAAAAGATGAGAACCTTCTTAAGTGAGTCAATTAAGAACTAGCCAAATTCTTAATGTTTTCACAAACTAAATATATAGTTAATTAGCTGGGTCCACACAGACATATTAGAAGACACCTTCTTGAACTTTATCCAGTAACACACCTGGTCAGGGGACAGCTAAAGTTACTTGCATTCCTGGATTTACAGCCAAATCTTTTGCATAACAGTTCATCTGAATTCAGCCTTCAGTCTCTTGAGGAGTCTTAAGCTGTGCATCTATTTTCTCTTGGGGAAAATCACTCTCAAACTATCCTTATAGCGTTTATCCACTGGCAAACTCTCCTTAACAAGATAAGTTCTAGAGTTATTTCTTGGCTAGGACAGATCTCAAACTGCAAACAGTACTTGCTCGGTCTCTCTCTCTTCATTCTTTCTTTCAGCATTACGTGATAATTGACACCTCTTCCCTAGCTCTGCTTTCATTTAGCAAGTTGACAACGCTTTTGTAGTATTTCATAAATTCCATCTGAACATCTTCAGGGTCTTCTTCCAGGCTGGACTGTATTAGTTTCAGTTTGTTCAGCGGTGCAGCTTTGAAGTGAAGCAAAAAAATAATTAGATATATTCATTTTGACAAAGAAATACACTTATAGTTTTGAGTTCATAGGACAGTTCACACTGAACAAGCCATTTGGAATCCTTTTCTGCACAAGTGCTGATGTCCAGCATGATAGATAATATTAAACATGTGATGCATCGTCACTACATAGTAATTCAGTTAATCTCTTTGATGGATTAAATCCCTTCAGCCTTTGTTGTCAAGACTGACATTTTTGCTTTTGAGTTTTAGAAGAAAACTTTCCCTTTCCACTTTGGATAAGGAGCACTGATGGAAAATAATTATAATAAACATATTGGACAGGTTAAGGAAAGTTTTGTTTGCTGTAATGCGGAAGTGATTCCTGAGACTCTTCTATTCCAGTCTGACAATTCTGTGCCATTTTTCGTGCATGCACTTAACATTTTCCAGGATGACTATTTAGTTTTATTGTGCTACTAGCAAATTGCCCATCATGAATGATGGAGGGTGCAGAACGGAGTACTACCACCCAGCATCCTGTGGGGGCGCTGCCACCGGAAGCCCCACCTTCCCCTTCCTCTCTGCCGGCTGTTGCTTGAAGGGGAAGGGGGAAGGGGAGGGGAGGCGGCACAGCTCAGCGGCTCCCTTGCACCCTCTGGCTGTAATGCTTTGGGCCCTCGCAGCCAATCGGCACATGACCTCTCGAAGGTACAGGCGCAGTTGGCCCAGAGTGTTATGGACAGACAGACAGACAAAGGCTTTTATTATATTAGAATAAACATTTATAGCCTTTCCGTAGAATACAGCAATCGACACTATCAGGCCTCTATGATTCAGACAATGTCTTTTCCTCTACGTTCCTTAATGTTAGTCATTGCTAGTGGCAGGTTTGAAACTCCTGTAGTAAAGCCAAGTTAAAAGGGTTTTTTTTGAGAAGGTCTCTCTCTGTCTCATGCATGCAGTCATCTTCCTCCATCAGAAAAGCTGAGGGATGATTTTGCTTCTCACAATGTGCAACTCAGAGCAATTCCTTTGGAATCAGTTATAGTGGGGTGACAAATTAAAAGAGGAGCATCACGTTGTTTCATTTGTAATTCATCTCCGTTTCCAGCTCCACGAAGCAATGTATTCTCCTGAGGACCAAGTAGCCTCAAATAATTTTTATATAGAAGTATGTGCATTACCTTTAAACTAGCTTCGCCAGGGGATGGGGCCACAGGGGGAAATGATGACACTTCCCAGCCACGACAGGTGACGAGCACAAAAAGTACCCAGGTAAGTGGCAGGGGTCCAGATAGTCCTGGGTTCAGGGGGGCGAAGCATACACCCACAGGAGCCCTTAAATGCCTCTACACTAATGCACATAGTATGGGGAACAAGCAGGACGAACTTGCCCTCCTGCTAGCTAACACAAACCCGGACATAGTGGGGCTCACTGAAACGTGGTGGGATTCAACCCACGACTGGGCGGTAAACAACAAGGGCTACAGACTGTACAGGAGGGATAGAACAGGGAGGAAAGGCAGGGGTGTGGTGCTCTACATCAAAGAGCAATA
>NW_005843527.1:103316-103626 GCF_000455745.1 Alligator sinensis
GGGGAAAGGGACTTAACGGTGGGGGTCTACTACAGATCACCCAACCAAGGGGAAGAGCTGGACCGGGAATTCTCAGGTCAGCTCACGGAGGCAGTTAAGTCAAAGGACGCGGTCATCATGGGTGACCTAAACTACCCAGACATCTGCTGGGAAGAGCAGTTAACTAGATCTGACCACTCACGTAGGTGCCTAGCCAAGATACAGGACCTCCACCTAACCCAGGAGGTGCACGGTCCCACCAAGGGAAATGCCTTGCTGGATCTGGTCCTGGCTACACGCGACGACCTGGTAAGGGGGCTGCAGGTTCTTG
>NW_005843528.1:0-701 GCF_000455745.1 Alligator sinensis
CCTCACATCTGGCATAAATCACAGAGTGGCCAATTCCTGTGACTTGATGGAGGATGAAGCGCTGGCTCAGGTTTCACAGGAGTGAACCTCACAAGAGCTGTATCTTCACAGGAGCGTGTCGTCACAAAAGGCACCAGGAGTCAGGGTGCGGGATTTGATAGTGGCATAACATGGTGTGCCTGGACCAGCAACAGAAGTTGCAACCTGGTCCCCGAGGCAGACAAGTGGGTTAGTCCTCACTCGAGCAAGCCACTGAGGGCTGCTATTTCAGGCAATACCTTGCAGCAACCACAACATGCTGTATGGCTCTTCTTCACCAGGCTTTCCTCAGAAGATGGCTTCCTTCATCAACACGGGCGTAGCTTCTTATGAAGTCAGCTGCGCCAGGAAAGCTTATGCCTCCTTGCATGAGTTACTCTCCCAAGTATTACCCTGCCCTGCCTTCTGCCAGTGTAGCCATACTGTCCCACCATCAAAGAGGGGACCATCCTGTCTGTGAAGCAGGCTGGGTTGAAGGTAAGTCACAAGCATAAAGGAGATGAAATGCAGCCATACGAGGAAAGGCTGGGAGAACCAGGTGAGGTTGGCTTGGAGAAAGTTCAGGGGGCACGTGAGGACAGTCAGTGATTTTGGACAGCTTGCCATAGAGAGGAGGGAGGAGAAGTTTCTCCCCCACTGCATAGGCTGCTGTCTGCACTGAG
>NW_005843528.1:1021-2708 GCF_000455745.1 Alligator sinensis
TGCCAGTCCATGCTCTAAGTCGTGTGGAGGCAGAGACAGTTACATGTAGTTGGAAAAATTCATTTTCTTGAGGTACTGTACCTATTCAGCCCCAGTGGCCTAATGGCAAAGACCCACGTGTCTTGGGGCAGAGGTTCTGGGTTCAAATCCTTCCCTACCTTCTTCTCTGGGGCAATGCAAGGGGAAGCTGCTCCTACAGAAGGACTTTCTGGGTGCTCTTCTGGGCTGTGTTAGGGCAGTAAAAGAGAGACTTCTGTGTTCATGTAGGTGGTGAGAGGAGTGACAAGGGCTGGAAATATGTGGGGGTGTCCTGGTGCAGTGAGAGCATGCTTGGGTCTGTGATGTGTCATTAGAGCTGCTAGGGTTTTTAGGTCCTTCCTCACAGCTGGTGTGAGGTGAGCATAGCTGGGGGCTCTGCTCTTGGACCATATTCATACTTTTGCACGTGTCTAGACCTGCAATATCTGCCTTTCAGGTTTCTTCCCAAACTTCCCGTTGCCTCACCTTGGCATCCTACAGGGACCTGCCTGGGCTCTTTCTGCTGCTCCTCTGAGCCAGGCTCCTTCTGCGGGAGCAGCTCTGTTGTGTCTTGTTGTGTTTTCCTTGTACTGTCCCTTTACGGCTAACGCCCTCATGCTCAGCACTGCAGGGTTCGCTTTGCTTGTGGCAGTTTTGCAGCACTGGGGACTACATGTTCTCTGCCCTGAGGAGCCAGAGACATTTCTTGGTTCCTCTTTCTGCACCGGACTGGGTTGGGTCAAGTGAAAGGCAGAGCAAGTACAAGATCTGCATACATATACTGAGTCAATTGTTGAGATCCACCCTGGATATGATCCCAGAGAGTTATAATAAGAAATAACTGCTAGTTCAGCCCAGGAGTGCCCAGAGCGTTGTTGCTGAACTCACAACATATTAAGCTCCCAATGAAATGCAGCAGCACACTCTCCCAGCCCGAGGGACTGGGTTATCTCCTGGCTTCTCCCTTTTGTCAGCATGTGAGAGGAAGGCTGTGGTGGGCGCTGCAAGCACATGTCATCACCTGCCTCCTTGGGATGGGAGTGCAGGCAGCGATCAGGGCTGTGGCTGCTCGGCTCGTGGTGTCCCTCCATGGTGTGGGGTGGGAAGAGGCTCTGCCTGTTTGCATTGAAGGCAGGGAGGGGAAAGTAAAGACTTATGAATACGGTGTGAGGGCAAAGACCTTTCTCTTCAGCCACAATCCTGTCAGCTGCGCTATACCAGCTCTTGTCAGCTTTTAGCTGTGTTATGTGTAAGTTAGGTCATATTAGGAAATGAGGCAAAAGGAAGTAGAATAGAAACTGAGTCAGGGGTAAAAGAGGTATCTTTAAAAGAGGAGCCAGTGTTAGGACATGAAATGTTAATTAAGTGTTCAGGTTAGCATCCTCTATCTCAACCAACAGGATGATGCAAGATCATCCCCTTTGTCCCCCAATTTGGCAAAGGTCTGTCTGGTAATGCTGGATGAAAGGAGGATAAAAGGAGTGGGATGGAAAAGGGATCCATTCCCTGTGATATGACACCGTCTGGTGTCCTTTGTTGAGGTTCCCACCTGCAAACTTAAGTGAAGATCTAATGCCTCTTAGTACTTAGTCTACAGATTTCATTAAGAGTGATGTAGCCATGACGGTACAGAGATGATGTGGGAGGCAAGGATCTCT
Organism: Alligator sinensis; assembly: GCF_000455745.1. Classification (NCBI taxonomy): domain Eukaryota; kingdom Metazoa; phylum Chordata; order Crocodylia; family Alligatoridae; genus Alligator; species Alligator sinensis. Next base: position 2,698 of record NW_005843528.1, read on the forward strand.
CAGGGTGCTCT
>NW_005843528.1:3893-12869 GCF_000455745.1 Alligator sinensis
GTCCCCAACAAGCTGGGCGGCTCTAGAATTTTTCGATTTTTGAAGATGTAAAGATTTTACTTTGTAAGACTGCTTATTTCTACTTAGATCGTGAAGTCTATACACGTATGAAATGCACGTATGTGTATTTGTGTATGTGATTCTGTATTGGCTAGCAATACTCCAAGATTTGCTAAAAGTATTCATGATTGGAGACTTGCAGTAAAGATTGCTTCCTCATTCACTCCATTGAAGGAGACTAATTTTGCAGGAGAACAGAGGCTGTCAAAACAAACCCTCATACCCTGAAATCGCCTTTATGGGCCAACCAGGCTTTGTGGGAGTTGGGAGGGGACAAAAATCCCTCTGGGCAGGAAACAGGACACATGCTTCCAGAGAGGTCTGGAGAACCACAGGGAACAAGAAAACTGTTGTTTGTGATCCTATGGTGCAATGTCAGTGCACATGACCCCACCTCTGAAGGCTGCATCTCCAAATCATAGTGGGGTCAGGTGTTTCTCCTGGAGTTGTTCAGATCTGGTGAGGGTGCCACCTGGCAGTGGGGGCAGGAAGGCACCCTCCACAGGATCTCATCATCCCCCACCGTTGAGAAACTCTGACCTAGACATGCTCTCCCTTGCCCAGCTCCTTTAGCTCCTCTGCCCTCCACACGTCCAGGGCCCTGTCTCTCCTTGGGTGTCTTCAGGTGCAACAGGAAGAAATTTCACATGTTCACCTGCTGTTGGAGTCCAACAAATATCTGGGCAAACGAAGCAGAGGTTTTCTGGATGCTTGACAGCCTGGTCTGAGAGAGCACTGAAGTGAAGTGACAGCAGAGAGCTCTGTCTTTGCCCCCATGAGAAGCAGCGTCTCTGGTTGAGGACAGCAAGATTGCTGCCCGGGTAACCAAATGGATGTGAAGTCGCTCCATGGCCACAGTGATAGATTTTGTGGGAGCTAGGCTTTTCTTCATCATTCATTGTCATCGCTGCTGTCTTCTGCCTCTGGTCTTTCTCTTTTCCATGGGTTAGGGTCCCATACTACAAAACCCAGCTGTGATGGCCGAGAGGTTAAGGCATTGGACTTGAAATCCAATGGGGTTTCCCCCATACCCGGCTGTGATGGCCGAGAGGTTAAGGCGTTGGACTTGAAATCCAATGGGGTTTCCCCCATACAGCTTCAAATCCTGCTCACAGCATTTGTCTTTGTTTAAGTTCTTTCTCCATGCAATGCAATGAAATGTTCAGTTCTGGCTATACAAAGTTTCAAAATGCTTGGTGTGGAGAACAATCCCTTGGGCTCTTAAAGAAGTAAGCTTATAGTCTTCTACATGAGGTGGAAAGCAAAATCCAAGCTAATAAACTGAAAAAAACAAAGTGGTTTCTAAAAAAATACAGTCCCAAATTCAAAGAGAGCCCTGGGTCTACTATCCTGTGCCTGGGGTGCTGTGGGGTTTTAGACTCCCCTTGTACTTTACAGCACAGTAAGATTTTTTTCACTCCACAGGCCAAGGGGGATACAGGGGAGGTGTGGCGGCAGTAAGGAGGGAGCAGGTATAGGAAGATGGGAACTACTTGCTGCAGCCAGTGGTGTCCCTGGTTCACTCCAGCTCCCCATGCAGGCAATTCCCATAGCTGGACTCCTCTGGTCAGCAGGGGAACTCCAGGGCAAGACTACGAAGGATTTATACAGCATGCATCCAACGCAAAAAAATCGCCTGGCAGGGGACGTCACATTTAATTCCACAGGTTGTAGTGACTCTCTCTCATTTCTTAATGGCCTTGATGTGCCATTAATTAGCCTATCTTTTTTCCTGCCATTCAGCTATCTGCTAGTGTCTCCTGGTAATGGAGCTCCTATTTCAGTGCCCTGGAGCCTGTTTTTAACTCCAGCAAGCAGTGTTACTTCAGCTGAACACGAACTCAGGTGATGAAAGAAGTTTAAGTGAAGCATTAGATGCACTATCAAGATGCTCAGGAAGGCTAGGTTTGTTTTATGAATGTGAAAGAGATTTAATAGGTTTCATAGATTTTTAGGGTTGGAAGGGACCTGAGTAGATCTTGACTCCGACCCCCTGCCCTGGGCAGGAAAAAGTGCTGATCTCAGGTAGGTGGTTGTCCTGTCTCCTCTTAAAGACCTCCAAGGTCTTTAAGAGGAGCACCACCTCCCTTGGAAGCCCCTTCTAAATTTTGGCAACCCTCACTGTAAAGAAATGTTTCCTAATGTCTAATCTAAATTGGCTCTCCATCACTTTATGGCCATTGTTCCTAGTAACACCAAGAGGTGCCCTGGTAAACAGAGTATCCCCTATTCCTTCCTGCCTGTCCCCTGATGAATTTGTAGATGGCCACAACATCCCTTCTGAGTCATCTTTTTGTGGAGCCTGAAGAGATTCAGGTCTGTGACAGGAGTGCCTCTTCTGGAGTCCGTCTTTCAGTGACTCCGCCCTCCTGTGTTGGGCCAACCGCCTGCCTTCTCGCCTGCCATGCCTTGATCTTAATTAATTAATGGATGTTACTTAGTGGGAAGCTGACCAATAATTGCCCCGGTGCCAGGGGGCACTATCTGAGGCTCCTTTTCCTCCCCTACACCTCAGCCCAAGCCTCGCGGATGCTACTGACATGGTTTGATCTGGGCCTCATTATAATTTGGCCCTCCCCTTCCCCCTCTCTGGGGCTTCTCGCTGCCCCATCTCGGGGGCTGGGGTTCCCATGCTGCTGCGGGTCCCCTATAAGGCCTCCTCCATCTCCTCTTAGCCTCACCCAAACTGCCAGTTCAAACAGCAAAACACAAGCCCCTGAGCTATAACAAAAAATCCAAGCCACCCAGCTAAAACATCATTTGGCTAAAACATCCTTCAATTCCTACCGGGGGATACTCCACCCCTTAACAGCCTTATGAGCTGGTCGAGCAGTCTGGCCTTTCCCCTTCGCTTGTCTGGCAAGCTCCCTTTCCCCTTGGCTGCCAGCAGGGAACTGCCCTCCTGGCCTCAGGCCTGGGATTTTATGTGGGAGCCAGACCCTGCCCCTTGCGGTCAGCTGACCAGGTGTGGGTGCGGCCAATTCCCTCCTTAACCGGTTGTGCCAGCAAACGGTGCCTGGGTTCCTGTCTCTGCTCTGAGACTAGCAGGCACCTTAGTGTCCTGCTACAAGGTCCCTCAATCTCTCCTCGTAGGATCATACATGCAGCTCCCTAACCATATGAGTAGCCCTCCTTTGGGCCCACTCAAGGTTATCAACATCCCTCTAGATGTGCAGCACCCAAAACTGGATGCAGTACTCCAGCTGCGGTCTTACCAATGCCGCATAAAGGGAAGTATCACCTACTTAGACCTGCTCGTGATGCACCTTCTTATACATGAAAGAGTGGTTGGCTTTATTTATCACTTCATCACATTGATGACTCACGTTCATTTTGGAGGCGACTATGACAGGTCCAGGGAGGTGATACTGAAAGAGAACAATAGAAACTTTTATTGCCATTATGTGTAAGCGAGCAGATCACGTAGGCTAAATAAGCTATCAGAAGGTGAAGGACATAACTTTTAACAATAAGGCTAACACAAAACTAGAATAAACTGGCTTTTATCAGCTCTAAGTTTCTCAGTAAGGGAAATTAAATTAGCAGCAAGTGGCGATTGTTGATTGGTGAAGCTGTTGCTGTGATGATATCGTCATGTTTCCCATACAATGCTTTGTGTGATTCGAGAAGTTCAACAGGCAATCTCCCTGCGGGGCAGTTGTCTGTTCAGAATGCATTCTTTAATAAATCAAGCCCTTAAACTTATGTTGTGGTTCGTCTGAGCCTCTGCCCAACAAACCCGGGGACTTAGATTTTTCCCCAGCAGTACTTCCCCTCTATGCGTTATTGGTCAAGCCACAGTTGGAGTACTGCATCCAGTTTTGGGCGCTGCACTTCGGGAGGGATGTGGACAACCCAGGGACAGTTCAGAGGAGGGCCATTTGTATCATTGGGGGCCGGCAGGCAAAGCCCTACAAGGAGAAATTGAGGGCCCTGGATCTCTTCAGCCTCCCCAAGAGAAGACTGCGAGGTGATGTTGTGGCTGCCTACAAATGTATCAGGTGAGGGGGAGGCCAGCAAGAAATAGGACATGCTCTGTTTGCCAGGGCACCCCTTGAAGTAACTAGGAACAATGGCCACAAGCTGATGGAGAGCAGATTTAGGTTAGACATCAGGAATAACTTCTTCACAATAAGGGTTGCCAGAATCTGGAATGGGCTCCCAAGGGAGGTGCTGCTCGCCCCTACCCTGGGGGTCTTTAAGAGGAGGCTACATATGTACCTGGCTGGGGTCATCTGACCCCAGCGTGCTTTCCTGCCCAGGGCAGGGGGTCGGACTCAGTGATGGGAGGAGGCAGAGTAGGACAGGAACTGGGGACACCACCCAGCCAGGGCAGAAATATGTGGTTGTGGGGCCTGGTCAGGGAGTGGGATGGAGCCACAGTTGACTTGTCCAGAGGGCAGCGGGGGGGCCAGCTCCCCACTGTTGCACGCACACCCAGCGGGGTATGGAAGGGGGCACATGCCTCCCAGATTTGTGCGTGGGGTGGGGGTAGATGTGGGCTCCCTCCTGTGGGCTCGATGCCCTGTTGCCCTCCCCCCAGGGGATCTTGAGGGCAGAGCGGAGCAGGGAGGCTCAGTGCCACTGCATGGATCCCCCTGCTGGCTGCGCCACCATGTTGAGGCACCCCCTGCCTGCCTGGCAGCAATGGGGGACATGACTCCACACTGCCACTGCTTCTGAGCAGGCAGGGGGCACCTTGCCATGGCGCTGCGGCTGGAGTGGGGCTCCTGGCATTGGACTAAGTCTCCCCACCCACCAGTGCCAGGTCCATCCAACTGAGTGCCAGATGCTTTAGGGGGAGGGCAGCATGGTGCGAAGCCCTGAGCCTTCAGCGGGCAGCCCATATCCACCTCCCCACCAGCGCCTTTGCTCCAGCCGTGCCACCTGTGGGGAAGGGAGAGTGGGGGCAAGGGAGCCCGGCTCTGTGCTCCACTCCATCCAGAGCAACCACCACCTCATGCAGACGGCAGCTGGGGCTTGGGCACTGCTGGGGGGCAGGGGGCTGTGGGCCCTGGCCCTATAGCCCTGGCAGCTGGACCTCTTCAGCTGTGGGGTGTGGCCCACCTAACAGGGACTCCAGAGCAGGCAGCTATAGCTGTACAGGACCAGGACATGGGTGCAGGGGCAGATGGGTGGGGTGGGGGTGCACTTGCACTTTTCTTTCATTGCTGGCCTACCCAAAGTTTAAAGAAACTGCCTGGGAGTGGCAGCATCATTTCTATTCAGGCAGCAGTGAGGAAGTCACTTGACTTCATGGCTCATTATAATCCACTTGGTTTCTTCCCAACTCGTCATTTCACAGATGTCGAGTGAAATGTCTCTCTCTCCTTCCCCTCCCCCCTCCCCCCCTCCCCGGTGCAAATAAATGGTCTTATGCAATGCTACTACAAATGCTCCATAAGACTTTCACTTCTCACTCCAACAAACATGCCCAAATCAGCATGTTTCCCAGCTTCCTCAAACTTGTGCTTGAATGCAAGACCTTAGTGGCCTCACAGTGCTCTTGTATTGATGGATTACCAGATCTATCGCTCAGCCCATGCACTTGAGAACTTCACCTGCCCTTGCAAGGCACTGCCCCTTACCACACTGCTGCTAAAGGTTCATGGTTGGCAGGTGGTACCCTGGGTATATATCAGTTCACTTGAGTTTTAAAAAGTGACAAATAGCTGTATCGCTCCCTGCACACTCCTGATATTGGAATTGGGAGGTGAGGAGCACAGCACAGAGTTCAGTACTTTGCTCGAGCAACTGAAGTGGCCCAATGAAACGGAGACGTTCCAATAACTATTTGAACGAGCGCTGGTTCGAAAACTCCTCACAATCTCTCTGCTTCTACCCATTCTTCCAGAGCTCCCTGACAAATCCACTACCCTTCAGAGCTTGCGTTCTCTTGGTTTGGTTTGTCCCATTTCCCAGTTCTACAAAAAAAAAAGGTTTGAAATCTTCTTAACCTAAATCAAGGGCTTCTATCTTATCTGTTGTGAAAAGCATGAGGCTGAAAGCTACTACCTACCAACTCCTGATCCTGTCCATTATGAGACTGGAGCCAGTTCCCATCAACATAGGTACTGTTAGAAAATTGTTAGAAAAATTAACGTGACCTCTGCATGACCTCTGATTGATGCTGGCTGATGCAACCTTGCACTGAGATTGCCACTGGTCTGTCAATCTAAACAGACAAGCAAGGTGATTGGGCCCAACCATATGGGATGAGCAAATTCATGCTGTGTTGGTAATTTTCCGCTGAGTGTTTTGCGCATGCGTTATGGAAAAGCTTATGTAACCGGAGTTTATAAATATGTGTGTTGGGTTACAGTCCGGGCCCCTGCCCTTATGAGGACGGGGGACATTCGGCCGAATAAACTGGAAAGACCACACCCTCGTCTCCCGCTTATTTGAGTCTCAGCTGGAAACGAGCCCCGTTGGGGTCAGGAGAGTCCACATGTGTTCCCTTACCAGGTTGGGAACCTAGACGGATATTTTTTCTCCGACAATTTGGTGAGCCAGGCAGGAGCACCCAGCTCATTGCGTCGCCGCTGCCACCTGAACCCAAACCCCGGCCGGCCATAATAGAGGTGAGTTCATCATAGGAGTCTTGGGTTGAGGCTGCAGACACGGCGGGACGATACGGTGACTCCTTCAATTTTATTGGCATGGTGTGGTCTTTTATATGTTGTGTATGTCTCGTCTAATGTGTTATAGGCCAGTCTGCTCTCTGGTTCCTCAAACCTGGGCACACAGGCAATTTTAATTAATTGCCCGTTTGACTCTTTTGAGCCAATAAATCTGTGTGGCGCATTTTATGTCTCCAATCGCGCACTGAGGAACCATCTTTGTCTCTGATCTTCTAACTGGATAAGTCCTCCAATCTGTTTGAGGCACCCTAGAACTTGCCTTTCCAGATTGGTTAGGTCTGGGGTACCCAAGAAAGCAGGGTCCTTGGGGAACATTATAGTGTATTAGGTTATCTGGGAAAAGGGACGTCCGCCAAGAGTGACGATGGGACAGAAACAGTCAATTCCTGCCAGTAGTCCTCTTGGAGAATTGTTAAGTAACTGGAATAAGTTATCTGGACATAGCCAATTGAGTAAGAAGCATGCTATAGCCTTATGCACTAGTATCTGGCCCGGCTACACTTATGAGAACCCTGAACTCAAGTGGCCGATATTGGGATCCATTAGTGTGGATAAATGAAGGTACCTTAAGGGGTTCCTAGAGGAACCCCATCCCCGACAGATGGATTATTGGTATCTTTGGTGCAACTTGACAGATTTAACCCCGTTGGGGACCTGACCACTTCTGGCCACCCAACAATGTCAAACGGCGGTGTCTCCTCTCCCTTATCCTCACCCAACTGCCTCAGAAACAGATGACTGGAGGCCCACTCTGCCACCACCTGTGACTGGGGGACCAGCCGCAATAAACCCTGCCGCTTCGGCCATGGCCCTTCCGGCACCTTCTACCCCTCCATCGGGCTCCTCTCCTCCCGCAACAGGAGTGTCAGGGTCTGTACCTGCACCCTCGGAGCCTACTTTCAGTCCCATAGCAGGACATACTAGGCAGCGTTTAAATCAGATCATACAGATACCTCTCAGACAGTATCCTGTGCCCACCGCCGACGGGATCCAGTATCCATATACCCATATTCCCTTTAATCCCCAAGATCTTCAGGCGTGGCAACAGGGCACACTGAAGTTTCGCGACGACCTGGAGGCTGTTCGATGGAAGATACAGACCATCATTTCCACACACAACCCCACATGGGTAGACATGAATCAACTCTTAGATATGCTGTTAACCTTTGCCGAGAAATTTGATATAATAAATCAGGGGAACCAATGGCAACAGGAAGAACCGGTAGGACGAGTCCCTTGGCCGTTGGTTAACCCAAATTGGGAAATAAACGGAGATAATTATGAAAGAGGAAGATTGCAATTGGCTAGACAGACCTTGTTAGAAGGAATGAACAGGGCAGGATGCAAAACTATTGACTGGACCAAGGTAAATTCTGTGGTCCAAGGTCCGAACGAGCATCCGCAAGATTTCTACAGCAGGCTGCTGAAAGCCATTGCAACCCATGGAGGAAGTTTCAACGTACAGGCTCCGCAAAATCAAACCATTGTAGCATCCACCTTTGTAGGGGGTTGCGCATCAGATATTAAAAAATACATAGTCAAATATAACCCTGATTGGAACACGAAAACCATACAACAATTGGTAGATTTAGCTAACCATGCCTTCGATCGAAGAGCTGAAGTCCAAAAAGTTGAAAAGCTAAAAATGAAACAACAAGAAGCCAAATTCTTGGCTGTTGCTCTCAGTTCCCAGTTCCAGCCAAAAGGAAGAGGAAGGGGAGGTTATAGGGGATACCAAGGGAGGCCTAATACCCCAAGGGAACCTGCTCCCAATGATATGTGCAATTATTGTAAACAGTTGGGGCATTGGAAATGAGAATGCCCAAACCGCCCTAAGGGACCGAACCGCCCTAGGGGACCCCCCCTTACGGAGGAAGAAAGGGGGGAACCCAGGGAAACAACCAGGCTGCCAGCACCGATCCTATGGATCCCTGGGTCCAGGTCTTGCAACAGGACATAGATGACTCCCAATGAAATGCGGGGGGGGGCTCTTCCACATGATGTATCTAGGGGAATCTTCCTTTTTTGAGTATACCTGCACCCCTTCATCCCCTTATGTACCACTTCAAATAGCAGGGAAAATTTATAAATGAATTATAGATACGGGAGCAGATCTGTCCTCACTGGGAGAATCTCCAAAAAGGATGGGAATTGCAGTCTCGGGAACTGAAAATATTATGGGAGTAACTGGGAAATCTATGCGAGTGCCCTGTGGCACTGAAACGCAAGTGCAGATAGGACCCTTGACCACTAATCATGCTTTCCTATTAGCTGA
>NW_005843528.1:13593-18071 GCF_000455745.1 Alligator sinensis
GTCGGAACAACAATGTAAGCGCGACACGCTGACTCTACTCCAAGGATTAGCTGCCACAGGCCATAAGGTATCCCCAACAAAACTTCAGTATTGCCTGTCAGAAGTAGAGTACTTAGGGTATATTATTGGTCCAGGTGTCCATAAGCTGTCACCTAAACGCATCAAAGCAATACAAGATCTGCCCATACCGAAAAATAAACGGCAAGTACGAGCCTTATTGGGCATGGCGGGTTTCTGCCGACGGTGGATTCCAGCATATGGAGAGATGGTCAGACCATTAGTAGAAGCTACGATAAAAGAAGCCCCAGAGGTGATTGTTTGGACTCCTACATTAAATAAAGCATTCCATGAACTCAAGCATTCACTCATGGTCACTCTAGCCCTAGGACTACCAGACTACCAGAAACCCTTCACCCTATTTACTCATGAAAATCGAGGCATTGCTTCAGGTGTCTTAACTCAGCCATGGGGAGTTTCTAATCGTCCCATAGCATACTATTCTGCTCAGCTAGATCCTGTAGTGAGGGCAGCAGTTCTGTCTCAGAGTGTTAGGACACCCTCTTGTGGTTCAAGTGCCTCATGTGATAAAAGCTCTCCTACTACAACACAACACCCAACATTTTTCTAACCAGCGTCTGAACAGATATGCAGTACTGCTGTTAGCAGCAGAAAATGTACAACTTCAGTGATGTACAGTTCTAAATCCAGCCACTTTGCTTCCGAATCCTGAGGATGGGGACCCTCATCACGACTGCTGTCAGTTGGTAGAGGCCCAAGAAAAACCTCATTCTGATTTATTAGACATCCCCTTAAGTAATCCTGATTATGTGCTTTTCACCGATGGCTCTTCATTCATTTGAAAAGGAATTCGGCACGCAGGATATACAGTCGTTACCCATCATTGGGTATGGGAAGCGCAACCTCTGCCAGCAGCGACCAGCGCCCAGGCCGCTGAACTAGTGGCACTCCAACGTGCATGCGAATTGGCCACAACCTCCCTGGTCACTATCTATACTGACTCTAAATATGCCTTTGGTATCTGTCATGTGATAGGACAGTTGTGGCAACAAAGAGGTTTTATCACATCCTCTGGTCATGCAATCAGTAATGCCACTGAAGTCCAAGAAGTGCTAAAGGCTATCATGTTACTGGCTGAAATAGCGGTAATACATTGTCCTGTACATTCCAGAGAGGACACCGAAATTGCTAAAGGAAACCATCTTGCAGATGCTGCCGCTAGAGCCGCTGCACTACAGACTAAAGAAAGCCTCCTCGCATCTCAAGTTGTTCTTCCACCCTTGTCCGTGATTTATGACAAAGTCCCAGCAGATGAAATATCCACATGGACCAAAAAGTGGCAAGCTGTGCAAGGAAAGGATGGAGTGTGGCGTGTGCCAGACGGCAGATCAATTGCTCCTCGCACCTTGCTCTGAACTCTGGCTCAAGATGCCCATAGATACAGACACTCAGGAAAAGGAGAAATAGCAGAACAGGTCCTATCCACCTGGTTTGCCCCAGGTATACATTTAGAAGCTGCTCAAATAACTTTGCAATGTTCGGAGTGCAGAGCCTTCAACAAGTATGGGGGGCACAAAAAACTACGAGGGGCCCGACCATGGGCATATTTACCCTTTGAAAAACTGCAAATTGAGTACATGGATTTGCCCAAGGCTGGAAATTTCAAGCACTGTCTAGTAGTGGTAGATCAACTAACAGAATGGCCAGAAGCTTCCCCCACTCGAAAAACAGATTCAGTGGCAGTAGTTAAACACTTATTAAAGAGAGAATTCCACGTTTCGGCATTCCGCATTCCAGGAGAAATAAACTCTGACCAAGGAACTCACTTTACGGAAACTGTTTTAAAAGAAGTTTACAGAGTTCTTGGAATAACAGTGCACTTCCACACACCCTATCACCCCCAGTCCTCGGGTCAGGTGGAGCGTATGAATCAGAGTATAAAGCCCCTTTTAGGAACAATCTGCTCCCAAACCAAATTAAAGTGGCCAGATACATTACCAATAGTGCTGTTCACTATAAGAACCAAGCCCAAGCGACCTCTCAACCTTTCCCCCTATGAGTTATTGTTTGGTTGTGCTCCTATTATATATGAAAGATGGGAAAATCCGCATGTTAGTTTACTCGGTGGACATGAAGCTTTAACTAGTTATGTTTTATCCTTACAGGAGTCTCTCCAGTGTTTACACAGGTCAGCTGCTTTGGTTCAGCCAGTAACCCTGGACTGTAACCTTCACCCCTATCAACCAGGAAGCTGGGCTTGGGTGAAACAGCATCGGCGGAAAAACGCCTTGGCTCCAGTCTGGGCAGGTCCATACCAAATTCTCCTTACTACGCACACTGCTGTGAAAATTGCCAAGAAAGAAGGCTGGATTCATCACAGTCACCTCAAACCTGGTTCTGAAAGCAAAACATCGGCAGGTAACGACCAATCAACCGCCGTTTCCGCCGCTGTGGCTAAAAAGAATCGGAGAATCGTGGACTGTTCAGACTCCTTAACAGGAATGCAAGAACATTTAATATATGTGTTTTTAGGATTGCTTTGTATTACCTTTCTTGTTATACTTTGTGTTTGTATTTCACTGAGGAAGCAGGGGAAGTTATAAGTTAATAATGGCATTTCAGTGGGTTATCCTGACAGGATTATTGCTCTGGGCACATAGAACAAACGCCTATTTATGGGAAAGCGATACAGAACAGGAAGACCAGTGGAAAGATAACACTTACCTGATTTCCACTATAGCCATAGCACAGGCCCTAAATTTATCTGATTGCTGGATATGTGGCAAACAACCTCCTTCCACTAACTTTCCACCCTATCCTTTAATCCCTTGGAAGGGAACTTCCCTAATCCAGAATGGGCTGATACGGATAGAGCTGGAATAAGTACCTGGCAGGACAATCCTTATTTTAAAAAAATAGTACTTTCAGACGCCATGTTATCAGCCCGGGTGTGTTGGGAAAATCCCCGTGGAATAGGAAAGAGATTTTTGGGACGGCAGCCAGGCTGTAAACTAACCATTAACGCCACACACTTAACATGGCCTAACAATACTGCAGTAGGGGCCAAAGAAGCTGAAAAGAAAGGATACATCCCCCGGAATGTCTCTGCCCCCTGCAGTTCCTTACAGCGTCCTTATGTATTGCAATTTATGGAAGGCTCTGTCGGATGCTCCACCCTCAATAAAACTTGGGCTTGGAGTCATGGCTGCATCATGCCTTGCATGTACAGCTCCTTCACAAAACCAAGTTGTTCATATGTTAACTACACCATTTACAGAGATGGCTCAATACCTTACCCCATAAATCCTCATACTCGCAAGTATGCTCTAACGGGACATTTTATCATTTGCGGTACCAAAGCCTATACCAGCCTACCATGGCTCTGGGCAGGGCGCAGTACTTTTGGAGGAGCCTTCCTTGAGCCCGGGGCGATCATTACCCGTTCAGAACTACCAATTGTTTGGCCAAAACGACAAAAACGGTATTGGAATAGCTTTTGGCAAGGTGCAGCCCATTTCATAGGTGTCTTGGCTCCTTTCCTTGGAAATTTCCTTCTGGATCACTGCATCAACCAGTTAGCACATGCATTAGAGCTTATTGCCAATAGCACAGTAGAGGGCATTGGATTATTGCAAGAACAGGCTTCTGCCAACCGTGCTGTGACTTTAGAAAATCACCTAGCATTAGACTATTTGTTAGCTAGAGAAGGAGGGGTATGTGCTTTAATCACAGGAGGACCCTGCTGCACCTACATTCCTGACCACTCTGACAATATAACTGCCGTAGTAAAAATAATTCGAGACACAGCACAACAGGTAAACTCTTTACGAAGTTGGTCAGTAATGGAATGGATCACCTCAAGTCTAGGAATGTGGGGAAGGTATATTTTAGAATACATTTTATGGGGATTAGGGATTTTCTTAGTTATTATTTTAGTAATTGCTGTAATTAAAGCATGTGTAGTTCGAGTTACGCAAAAAGTAATTAATCTCAATGTTATGTAAACCTGGGAAATGGCCAGCAGGCCATAGGGCTTTGGCCATAAGTGGGGAATGTTAGAAAATTGTTAGAAAAATTAACATGAACTCTGCATGACCTCTGATTGATGCTGGCTGATGCAACATTGCACTGAGATTGCCACTGGTCTGTCAATCTAAACGGACAAACAAGGTGATTGGGCCCTGTGGCGGGCCAGTAGGGGGCGCTCCTGCGTTGAGCCGCCCACCTCCCTGCTCCCGACCACCTTCCAGGCTCCGAGTGCCTCCCTTGGGGTGCCTCCCGTCTGGCCGACCCCTTCCCTGGAGCACACCCGCTAGCCTGGGGTTCCCGCTGCCACCATCCAAGGCTCTGGACTCACTTCTGGCTCTGCGCACCTTGGAGAACACAGGCCTGATCGTCCACTTGGTACTAGACCCAATACAAGCACTTGGGGCACTTCCCCAAGTCAGGGGCTGATTAGG
>NW_005843528.1:24452-49712 GCF_000455745.1 Alligator sinensis
GTCCAATCGAAGCTGCCAATACTGGCTACAAACCGTCCAATCTGCAAAGCATCCCTGGCTACCTGGGCCCGCGCGCAGGGCCGGGTCTTTCCCCCCCCTGCCCAGGTGACCAGAGCATCGCCTCCCAGGCGCCAGGCTTTTGTCTGCAGACAAGGAGCGAGATCCCCGCTGTGAGAGATTCAACAGCAGCCTCTAAGGCAGGCTGAGACAGATCTCTGGAGAGGGGCACCGACAGTGGCATTTCTGCCACAGGCCCAACCATGTGGGATGAGCAAATTCATGCTGTGTTGGTAATTTTCCGCTGAGTGTTTTGCGCATGCGTTATGGAAAAGCTTATGTAACCGGAGTTTATAAATATGTGTGTTGGGTTACAGTCCGGGCCCCTGCCCTTATGAGGACGGGGGACATTCGGCCGAATAAACTGGAAAGACCACACCCTCGTCTCCCGCTTATTTGAGTCTCAGCTGGAAACGAGCCCCGTTGGGGTCAGGAGAGTCCACATGTGTTCCCTTACCAGGTTGGGAACCTAGACGGATATTTTCTCCGACAGTACCTCTGCTTCATGACTTCCTTCTGCTTTTGCTTTGCAGAAAGCACCTGCCTTCCTGAACAGGGCATGGCAGCACATTGTCTAGGGTGTCTTGATACAGCTCCACAGGCCTGAGTTCAAGCTAGGCCTTGGATTTATGGCAATGGTACCACCTTGACCCAGTTGCAGAAGGAGTCTGATTTTTTGGGATGGCTACTGGCCACCTTATCCCCGTGTGTGCCATTAGTTGCAAAAAATCAGGATGTCTTAACTCTGTTAGCCTGGGTGCTGACTAAGCTTAGGTGGCTCTTTGACCTTAAATCACTCTCCTGTGGTGCTTACCACTTTCTCTCACCAAGCTGGCCATATCTGTGTGTTTGATAAACTTGCCTCTCAGCTGTGGGCCATCTGAAGAGCAGGGGGAGTTTGGTCTCACTAGTTACACCACCTGCACACCACTTCACTTTCTAGGAAATGCCAAAGGATGGCTGGCTATCAAGCTGTAACAAGCATTTCAAGTAAAAAGTTGCTGCTTCAAAAGGCAGACTGCATAGTGCATTGTTCTCAAAAGACCAAGGAGATAAGTTTCTAGAAGGATCAAGCTGCTTTATTCAGAGAGCATACTCTGTCTGCTCTTCCCTCCCCAGTGCCAGGGTAAATGTAACAATTGATACATGAGGCTCTTAAAGGTATCCACACACATAGTTACAAGCAGTCACATGATTCAACAAGATAAGAAAAACTGTCAAGTAGCTGCAGCTGTTCACAAACTCTACAGAGGGCACACAATTTTCAGGGCAAATGATAAACTGCTTGGTTGCAATTTACACTGGTGATTGGTACAGTGGTGAGCAAGCACAGATGCCACTGGACTGGCTCAGCATGATGCGTTGGGTCTGTGGTACTGATGCTCTGCTGTTGTTCTGGGTAGCCAGTGCAAAAACCCCATCAGGACTTTGGTTCAGCATTTCCAAGGACTTTAGAGTTGAGTTACCAATGTCCAGGGGCCAGAACCGCAGCCTGACTGTGGCAAACCAATTCAGAAAGGTTGTCCTCTTCCTGCCCTGAGCCCTGCTCTCACCTGCAGAAGCTACAGCTGTCCTTCTACTCTGCATGTCTTTTGATTACACAGTATACCAGACCACATCACTTCTGATAATGGGCCCTGGTTCATCTCGCACGTTTGGCTACAGGTGACCCTCTTAGAAGGTTGCCTCCACCTTCCCACAGCACACCGCCCTACAACCCACAGGCAGCTGGGCAACCAGAGCGTGCCTATACACGTGTAGCGTGGCTGCTCTGATGTGCTGTAATTACAGCATGTGGGCACAGACTGGACTAATTAAGTCTGCTGGAGCGTGGTACTTACTGCACTCCAGCAGACTCCAGCATCCAGTGCATTATCATCCGCGTACTGAAAAATGGCGGCGGGGGTGCTTTAACTAAAGCTTGTTCAATGAAACAGCCTGAGCACTCCCAGCTTTTCTCCAGGCCCCTCACTATTTCTGCAGCCTCACGGTCACTGCACAGTCCATTCCAGCTATTCATCAGCCAATGCTCTGCCCTAAGTAGAAGAAAGTGTCCTTGTGTGATGCTCAGTCTTTTTGTCCTTCCAGTTTCCAGTCTGGCAAAACAAGACTGCATGTTTGTCCCAGACTGGATGGAAGTTCCTTCAAGCCGACTGTTTGGGCCATTTCCATTCCCGTATGGACAGGGGTGCTCCGCTTCCTTTTCTTTTTGTCCATGTGACCTCTACTATGCTAGAGCAGTGTGTGCTTGTCAAACAAAACCTTTACAGCCCCATTAAACAGTGACTTCCCATTACAGACAGCAGAGATGTAAACGCCCTTTACATGACACCGCATTGCATGGATATGGAAGGGAAGGCTATATTCTTACAAAGGCCTTGTACCTTTGTAGCACTCTTCACCTCCCTGTTGCACAGGCTGTAGAGAAGGCGATTCAGCATGGGGTTGAGAACAGCGTAGAAGACAAAAACCACCTTGTCCTTGTCTGGGGAGTGCTGTGCCTGGGGCTGCATGTACATGAACATCCCCATCCCACAGAATATGGTCACCACAGTCATGTGAGAGGAGCACGTGGAGAAGGCTTTCTGGCACCCTGTAGCAGAGCCAATCTTCAGTATAGCCTGGATGATGCGAATGTAGGAAATCAGACAAGAAAAAGAGGGGCCATGAGGGTAAAGATACTTGCTGTGAACATCATAGTCTCATGCCTGGAGGTATCCTCTCAGGATAACGTGACTAAGGATGGGGTTTCACAGAAGACTTGATTGATGACATTGGGGCCACACAGCACAGGCCACAGCAGCGTTAAAGGAATGTCTGTCACCAGGAAGCTGATTGTCCATGATGCCACTGCCAGGTTGACACACACTCTCCCGTTTATTATGTTACTGTAGTGCAGGGGGTTGCATATGGCTACGTATCAGTCGAACGCCATCACCAGGAGGACGAGGCATTCAGCAGAGCCCAGGAACACAGTGATGTACACCTACGCTGCACACAGCTCATAGGAGATGCTCTTTCTCCCTGTTAGGATGTTTGGCAGCATTTTAGGGACCACAATAGAGACATAACAGATGTTCAAGGAGGCCAGGTTGCTGAGGAAGAAGTACATGGGTGTGTGCAGCTGAGTGTCCAAGGAGGCCAGTGTGATTATAGTGAGGTTTCCCAGCACAGCCACTGCATAGACCAGGGAAAATACCACAAAGATGAGTTCCTGCAACTCTCTCTGATCTGAAAGTCCCAACAGAATGAACTCCGTCACCACGCTATGGTTCTTCCTTTCCGCATCAGCCTTCATGCTGGATCCACTGTTCCAAAGGTTAAGCGCTGAGAAAGAATCATAGACTCATAAAATCGTAGAAGCGGAAGAGACCTGTAAGATCATCAACTCCAGTCCTCTGCCACGGGCAAGGAGTTATTGGGCTCAGACAATCTCAACAAGGTGCCTGCCGCGCCTCGCCTTGAACAGCTCCAAGGATGGTGACTGCACCACTTCTGCTGGGAGTGTTTTCCAGATTCTGGTTACCCTTACAGAGAAAAAGCACTGAAAATATTGTCATGAATACACGGTAACTGGATTAGACTGACACACTGGGAGTTAATACAAACGAGCATAATGTGCTGCTGCACAAGAGGCAGAAGGAGGCATGGAACCAAAAAATCAAGACCCTATCCAGGTCAAACTCAACAGGTTGGTAAAGCTCACAAAGAATCACAGAAGTCATAGAAAAGGAGAGCTGGAAGGGAGCTCTGGAGGCCCTCTAGTCTAACCACTTGCTCATGGCAGGGTCATGCAAATCCTTGTCTAACCTGTTCCTAAAACTGCAGTCAACTCTGTCACAACTACAAAGCACATTATACTAAGACACCAAAAGCACCCTGACCTGCCATCGGTAAAGCAGGGGGATAAGGGTGTCATCATCTTGCCATAGCAAGGGTTGTTAAAATGTGCTTGGGAGATCAAAGGAAGAGGCCATGCCTCGCACTGCAGAGGAAGGGAAAAATGCCCACAACCTATACCAAACCTATCATGGAGTAAAGTTTCTTCTCAATGCCAGATGCAGCAGTCAGTCTGACCCTAAGCAGAGGAGCATGACCCTTTAGCCAGCAACCTCCAGGTTTCAGTCCCAAAGACGCACTAGCACACCCCACTCAAAATCCCAGGCTTGGCTACTGGCAGGCTGTGACCTGGAACCCCGAGTCCTGGCCTGCATGGCACGGCAGCTTGTCCTGATCTGCCACCTCCCCAAACGAGCACTGGGGCCGACATGGTCAGCCAGAACCCTTTCTCTGTGCCTAGCCACACGCCTACTGCCTGCTACCCGAGGGGCAAGCCTAGGTCAGCTGACCCTTCACCCCTTCCAATATAAACCCCAGACCTCAACGAGGAAGTGTCCCAGCAACAAGGTTCAACCCCTTGAATACCTGATCCAATCCTGGCTTGATTTCCTGGATCCCTGACCTGGCTAGCCCCCTGCGCTCTGCCTGACTCTCTGGATCTCTGATTTGGCTACCCAGATGCTTCTCCTGGCTTCTGGCCTCCTGGCATCCCTACACTCTGACTCGGCACGCACCCGTTGACTACTTCTCCTGATCCTGAGGTGACCCCCAGGCCTGGCCTGCCAGGAGTTAATGTGTGGCCCCCGGGCTCCTGCCCAGCTGCTGAGGGAGAGGCCAGGGCCACACTGGGGTGGGGAAGCAGGGATCAGTACCACATGTAGGAGAGAGATCGTGCTTGTGTGGTGCAGCAGTGTTGGGTGTGTATTGCAGCAGGGAGGGACCGTACTTGTGTGCCCGCGTGGCACAGCAGTAGTTTGGGAGGAGTGTCACTGTAGTGCACCTGGTGTTAAAGCCCCTGCTGCTGCAGCCCCCAGGGCTAAGAAGTTGGACAGCCCTGTCCTAGATCAGCCCTGTCCAGTGTTTATACAACCTCTTCTTGGAAACCTCCAAGAATAGAGACTCCACGGCTTCCTCAGGCAGCCTTTCCGCTGCCTCCTGTTCTAGCAACTGGCGTGTGTCTGGCTGCCGTGGAAAAAAGCAGTCTCTCTCTACTTTAGGGCAGCCTTTCAGATATTGGAAGACTGTTGTCATTTCCCTGCTTAAGCACCTTTTCTAAAAGTGGCGCATGCCTGTTGCTTACAAGCTCTCCTCATACTGCTTGCTCTCTAAGCTATTTACCATTTTTCTCACCCACCACTAGCTCTTCTATAACTAGGGACCGACTAAATTATGGTTGTGCGGATTTCATGGAAATCACAAAATTGGGTGATCCCTATCTAGAACTTCTTCCTGTCCTTTTTAAACTGTGGAACGCAGCACTGCACACAATACTGTAGATGAGCCCAAACCAGCGCCAAGGACAGAGGCACTATCACCTCCCATGTCTTGCACTTAATGCTTCTACTGATACAGCCCCAAAATTACATTTGCCATTCACCATATTGAGTCTGTGATTCACCAAGACTCCCAGATCTTTTTCTGCAGTGCTGCCATCCAGCCAGTTGCCACCCATTTCATATTTGTGTTTTTATGATTCTTTCTAAGGTATAGTGAGTGCCTTGCATTTTTTGGTACTGAATTTCATCCTGTTGGCTCTAGCCCAGCCTATCAAGATCTTGCTGCATTGCACTCCTGTTTTCTGGTACGTTTGCCATCCTTCCAAGTCTCAGTTTGTCTACAGATTTGCTCAAGAAGCTCTCTGTTTCAGCATTCAAATAGTTAATACACCAATGTAGGTCAATCCAGGAGTGGAGATCAAGTCCTTCACTGAGCTCATGTGTCACATTGACAAGGGACACAGTACTGAAGATGGCACTACACAGAAGTTAAATGGAATAATCCATTGCACCAAGTTCAATGATTAAAACACTCCCCCTGTAACTGTACTTCCCTCAGATTGCGCCTATCTATGAATGTAGCCCATCCATTCAACTCCACAATAGTCAAGACTGAGAACTTGTTTCTCCCTTGGATTTCTTTCTGTCTTCTTTCCTTCAGAACATCCCAGTGGTTCCTGCAACTCCCTAACAGTGTCACCATCTGTGACTGTAGTATTGGCATTATTCAAGATTAAAGTCTGATATCAAGCCTCCCCCTCCCCCCCAACTTTTTATTGTTTGGTTATAACAATAGGGAATGATCTTGCTGCTTGGTTAATATCCTGGAGTAGATGCTACCAGCACTTCATTCTGGATCATTAGATCAGCCAGGTCCTGACAGGCACCGTGGGTCTCTGGCAGTCTGTGACACTGACAGAGTGACTGGCACTATCTGCTAGGCAGACGGAGAACTTCCCTTCATCCTGGTCTCAGTCCATTGTTCATGATTCCCACATAAGTAAGGAGGATCTATAGCATATTTGGGAAAAACCCTGAAGCAAGGAGGAGGGCAAACAGCATGATCTGAACAAGGGAGATAGCCACCGTCAGCACAGAATAACAGGGGTCTTTCTGGAGATAAGTTATTCACCTAATGAAGTGTGTGGAAAGCAACCAACAGAACAGGTGGACCCAGCTGCTTTTTCTCCAGGCAGGACCATGAGCTCCATAGGCTGGTCCTGAAAATCCCAAAGTGCAGTTTGTTCCCTGCTCAAACAAAAACAAATCCAGGGGTTTAGGACATTGAGGGGAGTAGAGAAACCCCACAGTTACAGCCAGTCCCTGTGCGCCCCAGGAAAGAGCAGCCTGAACAGTGGAGTGTAATACTGGGGGTGCCGGGCGGCAGGATGGACCAGAAGCTCGCCCACTGCTCCCTGCTTAGGGCTGTGCCCAGAGGTAGCATCTGCTCCAGGACCTCTCTTAGATAAGACCGGCACAGGCCTGACATTGCTCCTTGTGCCTCTGCCCGGTTGGTGTGACTCATCATTGACCAAGTGATGGCAAAGGGCCTTTAGCATCATGCAAGGTCTTGTACAGACAGATGGGACCGACCTGTAAGGCATGCCAGACCGCCATGGTCCCACTCATGCTGAGCAGTCCCTTGTACCCCAGGTTGTTCCCTCCAGCTCCATAGGATTTCTGGGGGAAGAACATGCTATCCAGCACAAGCTTTGGTGTCTGAGTTCAGCTTATCTGGACCATAGCTACTGGGGCCATTCTCACTCCAGAAATATGAGAGGTGAGAAAGTACCTCATATTTCTGGCTAGACCCTGGCAGAAAGGTCTGAGGAAGCCAGAGGACAATCCCCATTAATATGAAAAATGGGCTTCCTTCCATCAGCCCATCAGAAAAGACCTAGGCCTCAAGGCTTAGTGAAAAGTGACCTTTTCCCAGGAATAAAGTACACCCACCTCTGTCTGCCTTACTCGACTGAGCACTGTCCCTCAGAGAAGGGCGAGAAGGCAGAGGGATCACCGGCCTGTCAGGAAAGCAGACGAGTAAGAAACTAAGGACAAAACGTAGGAAAGAGAAACGTGGTGTAAAAAGCCAACAAAGCAGGATTGGAAGAAGAGATTGCTGCAGATAACCGCTACTCTGTGAATCTCCTCTCTCCTCAAAAGTGACACAAAGTAGAGTCTCAGTCAAGGAAATCTTGGACACTAGCAGGCAATGACCACCACTTTATGCCCATTTGGTGACAGGTCTTCCCCTGCAGCGCAATGCATGGAGCTGCAGATATGCTACGTCTCTTAAGACCCTAATTGTTTTGTGTCCAGTCTGCTGTTGAAGGCCCTGGTTAGCTCAGTGGGAATTAAGGGAGCCCAGTGCCTGGCAGGAGGTAGCCTTGCAAACAATTCCTGGGTCCCGCCTCTATGCAGGAAGCCCACAGCACTGTTCCTCCACTTCCAGCTGGCAGACTGGCGAGAGGAAGTTATTCAATAATTTTCATAAACATTTCCAAAAATCTCTAGCACCTTTCCGGACAGATCCCCTGCCTGGTGCATTGGAATGACACTTTTTTCCTCCTTTGGTGACATAACATCAGCATCTCAGATATATACAAAAAGGGAAAGATGCAGACAGGCATTCTCCTTAGGTCTTCTTTTAAACTTTTATAGCTACAGCAGTTGCTTAACCACTGCAGTTCCTGCAGGTTTCCTTCTAAGGACATTTTTGCATCCTCTTTAAAACCCATCTGCATTACCTCGCTATTTAAGGACCAAAGGTACATTATATGGGCCATGATGAAATTATCTCATAAAGAGATGCCCAAGAAACAGATAAGTTTCCCAAGTGGTCATTTCTTCCAAGGTGGAGAGTTAGGCAGGAGTCTACTGACTCTCACATCACTGGAATGGCCCTGCTCAACTCTAGACTCTGACTTTTGATTCAGAAAACAAGATAACTCTGGTTTCTGACATGGAGCATGGCAGTGGGTCCTGCTATAGATGACTTGTCCATACTCACAGTAGTAGACCTTGCTGCAATTTCCAAGGCACTTGGTGAAACTGTGTGCTCCTCACAAAGGACCCAAAGTGAAGCCTCTCACATAATTCCTGGACTACACTATCAACCTCAGACCTCAGTTCTGCCCTGCCTAATGCCCTGGACATGCGGAGCCATCCTTTGACAGTCCTAGGGTTTGATTGACTCATAGGACCAAGATTGTTCAGGGATTTGTCCTCTAACAAGCCAAGTGTCCAAGAAAAATCAGAGGGAGTTGATGGAGCCCAACATCTGGCAGGATATAAGCCCCTATCTGCGCTGACTCCGGCCCACTGAAACTTCCAAGAGTCAGCAGAAAGAGCAACAGGCACAAAAGAAGTAATCATCAGTCCCAGCTCACCAACTATGAGACAGTTGACTTCAGGTGTCAGTGTCTGAGTAGGGTAACAACCAAGATAACAACCATCCTCTTATGCTGGGCCTGCAGGAGGGTTCACTTCAGTAAAAGGGGACTTCAATGTACATAACAAAAGAGTGGTCAGCTGGTGCCAGAGTCCTGGGTACTCACAGCAGACTGACAAATGAACCCACAACTGCTTAAAAGGACTGATATTCTGAGACAAGAAAAATCTTAGTGGAATGAGTCCAAGCCATTAATCTCTTGATCAAGTCCAGCCTTTGAAACATTTCCTGACAGGAGGGCAGCAACCTTCTCCCTCCTCACTGCATTGCAAAGTTCATAAGCTCAGACATGCAGAATGCTCTTGGGACAGTCTCTGAAGCACACACCGAGCAAACGTATTTTTGTTCCAAAGTGTCGCTGCATCATGGTTCATTAAAAAGTTCCTTTTTTTTTTTTTTGCTTTTAAAAAACTACATAATCTGGAAGAGGGAAGGGCAGAGTGGCACCTTAAAGACTAACTCATTCAGAAAGGCACAAGCTTTAATAGGTAACAACCTATTTTGTCAGATGTTGTCGTGGGAGAAAACTCCCTGGAGTCCGTTGTCTAGCCGCATAGGAACCAGACAACACGGGTAAAGGGTTAACTGCAGTTTATTTGCTCGAGCAAAAACCATAAGCCAGCAAAGAGGCAAAATGGTCCCAACTTAAGGATGGGGCTGTCTTTTATACCTTTTCTAACAAAGAAAACTACAAGGTTATTAAATATGTAATACTTATGGTCATCATCTCCTTATATGGTGCTACACAAATCATCATAGTAACATTACATTTATCTATTATAGCTAGTATTTTTCTAAAGGCAGAAATTAAGTAATGGTTATATGTTATTTTTTACATTCTAATCTGTTCTCTGTTCTCAGCGGTACCAGTCTTCACTCTCTTCTATGGGCCCCTCTTATCTCATTACGTTCCATGCTATAACGGTTCCCAGTGCACAGACTCACACAGATTCACGTTCGTTGTCTTTTCTCTCAGAAAATGGTTGACACAGTTAAAATAATTACTTAACATAAGTAACTGGCTGGCTTAGCTATCATTTTGCCTTGTGGTCAGCAGCATTGCTAGGTCACAGGTTATGCCTTGTATTTAGCTGCAAATCTAATACTTCTCAATAATCTAAATTATTGTTAACCTAACAGTATGTTATCAAAAAACTATTTTATTTCAGGGTAATAACAAACTTGCCCATCACAATGTTATGAATGCACATTCATAGCATCAGATGAAGTAAGCTTTCACCTGCAGAAGCTTATGCCTTTCTGAACAAATTAGTCTTTAAGGTGCCACCCTGTCCTGCCTTCTGCCTGACTTCAGACTAATACAGCTAACTACCTCTCTCTTCTATACATTGTATTGAAACAGGTCATTTCACACGTCAGCTCATCACAGACTGGTGTAATACACGACAGGGAAGTGCACAGGCCGTGGGTGTGGCACAAGCCAGGGAGGGCAGAAGTGTTGGGTCTCTTAATATTTCTGGGACATTTCAGCAGGCTGTCAGTGTGGTGAAGCTCCCTGCATGGGTGCATAAAGACGTACAGTGAAACTTTCCTAGACAAGAGAATGTGCCCAGAAATTTTTGTTCTTGTATTGGGTATGTACCAGGTAAGACTTCCAAGTGACTTCCACTCAGCGATGAATGGAACAGCAGCCTACTTCACTCTCAATAATGCACGGGGCAGCTACAGTGAACCCACTTTCCACCTTGTCTTTCCACTGCTTGCCCTTTGCCCCCCCATAGGTGGCAATACCATCTCCTATGGATGATTCATGGACCTGCAGGAATGTCATCCTGGCCAAGTATTGCTGGGCAGCCCACTGAACTGTGCTCTCCTGGGGGCGCAGTGCCTGCCTTGCTGGGCAGAACTATCCAGGCTAAGACCAGTTGTTCCCCTGAACTGTGAGAGGAAAAGGGTCAGGGATTGCAGAGTTCCTGCAGAAACCCCCCAGCTTGGGGTCTGGAGTTCAGCACCTAAACCTTTGCAGAAGCTGCTCCACCAGAGAGGCTAGGTTGCATCAGGGGCTGTTCCCACTGATGTGGCCTGAAAAATCAAGTGAGAATCAAAGTGAAAAGTGAAAATCAAGTCACTTTTATGGAGGTGTCACAGGGTCCACCTGGGCACCTAGTTTAGGACACGCAAGTCTAAACATGTCCTAAGACCCTGGAGGCTGGTTGAAATGAGTTGGTACTGACAAGTCATGGGGCCATGTTCTCTGATAACAAATATTGGGGAACAGCTCCAGGAACTTCAGTAAACTGAGGCCTTTTACAGCTTTTTGGACTAGTGCCTTGGATCATCTAGCAGGAGCCTGCTTCTGAGGTGCCCTGGCCCTCCTCCCTACTTAGATATCTTTTACATTCAAACAGCAAACCAAAAACTAGGGATTTACTGATCCTGATGTGAGAGACCAAACCATCCTTGTTCTCACGAGCGGACATGTGCTAGCGAGTGGTACAGGAACTTACCTAGGAGATGGGTAAGAGGCAATCAAACCTCCTGCCTCTGGGAACCAACGAGTCCTTGTAACAGGGTGGTCTGAAACGCTAAGTGGGGCAGCCAGGCCTGGGTTAAGAGGCCATCTTTGCGGGATTAGTTGGCAGTGAAAAGCCCAAGCAGGGAGCTGGGGGAGAAGCAGTCTGCGGCTCAAAGGCAGTCTGAAGCTCAGAACAGCTCGATCCCAGGGAGGGCCAGAAAGACCAAAGGTTTTTGCTTGGGCTCGTTTGTTTGTTGTTTTGGGCAAGGGTTATTGCTTATTTGTGGACTATTGTTTGGATGGGCCGAGGGGCTTCTGAGGGGACAAAGTGCATGTGCATAGGCAACATGTGGGGGGGCACATGCTCCCCCACCCCAAGAGTGCTGGTGTCCCCCCTGACAGCAAGTGCTCTGGCTGGTAGGGGGGCACAGAGAGCGCTAGTGCCCCCCCTGAAGTTGGCTCTGCCACCATGCCACATGCAGAAGTGCCCCCACCCCCAGTTCCAGCTGGCTGCTGGACCCGCCCCCTCCTGGTCATGTCCCGCTGGTGCCCCCCCAGACTTGGAAGGCACCAGTTGCCCATGCCCGTGTCTATGGGAGCTGCCACACCAATGCACTGCACAGGTTGGGCTGGAATTTGCTGACAGGCGAGTCATTTCACAGCTAGTGAGCAGCTTGCTAGGGCTGGCCTATTCTCAGTTATCTGATTCATCTCTCTTGTTAGCCAGGGATCCTGAGCAACACCGGATTCTGAAATGCCAGGAAGGCCGAGGGCATTTCAATCAGGTGCAGCAAGTCTGCTGTACCAGCTGCAGAACGGATCCATATTTTAAATATGTTTTTCCCCACTGCTGTCAAGTGAATGTCATTAGATGGAACAGAACTGCACCCACTTCTAACCAGGGCTGTAGTTAGCCTCTACATCCCAAATCTGTCCTCTGATCTCAAAGTGAAAGAATCACGGTTCTTCCATCACCTACATCACGGGGAGGCAACACACCTATTATTGACTATCCTAGTGTGGACCATTTGGACAGAGCCAGGGTGATGGGTGTGAAGACAGTGTCATTTCCTCCCTGAGCTCAACCTGCAGAGTGAGTTTCATGTCAGTACAAACCAAGTTTCCCTAAATGGTTAATTAACAGAATCTTTTCTAGTGCTTGGTCTCCTTTTCCTTCCACCTAGAATCAGTGTCATCCAAAAGAGGCAGCACCTGGGTCCTCATCACCAACTAGTTTCCCTTTAAATGAGCTGCCCTGGGCCTTATTAAATCAACAGGAGTGATTGGGACACACACATTGGGAAATGCTGGTAAATAATTTATGACTTTTATTTTACTTTCTCAGACTAGGAGTTGAGGTTTGCAGCACAAGGGAACATCTGGGACTTCATCCAACCCACCATCAACCTGCTGCTGTATGCACGTTGTACCCTTTGCTATGGCTGTTGCAGAAACAGGAATGAATAGTGTGCAGCAGATACTCCTTTAGTGTACCCTTTTTCTAGACATTAAAAAGCAAGTCCACATGACCATTTCCCATCTCTGGCAATTACACATGGTTTGCAATACCACCCCCTGTGCAGTCTGGGCATGTAAACGTCCACACAGCAACCAAACACCTGCAATAGGATGCATTCTGGCCGGGCCCTGTACATAGGAGCATAAACAGAGTAGGTCCATCCTGTGTTGAAGCGAAGTACCACGTGGCTAAGGCCAGCAGTGTAACTAGGGGTGGGTAAATGGGGCAGCAATCCCAGGCACTGCTTTTGAGGGGGCACCAAAAGGGTGGCCTCTTCATAGCCTGCACTGCTGGAGCACTGGCCCTTGTGCTGGGAGCTGATGTGGTGGCAGCAACAGAGGCAGTGATCCATGTGCAGATAGGTAAGTCTCTCCAGTGCTTAACAGCTCCTCCTCTCCTTCCCCATTCTCCAGTACTTGCCAACCCCTGCCCAGGGCACCAGAATTAGTAGCTGTGCCAATGGCTAGGGCGCTCCCACAGGACGCAGGAGACCAAGGCTCTTTGCCCTCCTACACTTCCCCATTTTTCCAGCACTTGGCTCTAAGTGCCTACCCACAGGTTAGGTATTTATTTCCAGCCCCCTACCCACTGCTCCTTTTGAAGTTGAGCCACTGTACGCTGCCTTTAATAGTCATAGGACCAATTGGACAGAGAGCAAGGCCACAGGGAAGTTTCTACCCCAGTGGGAACAAGTATTAGGAAGTTAGAAGGCAATGCCCCTTTCTTCCAGAGCAGCACCCTCTGCACTTAGCCACACACTCTGCAGCTTGTGCACTTCCTGCTGGACCCACATATCTCCCTCTCTTACATCTCGTGAAGGACAGATTCAAAAAGAGAGTTTGGAGAAGGGACAGGAGCGTTTCTAAGCCGTGGCCTGGAGCTTGGAGCACTGTGTTGGACGGTTGGAGAGGTGTAGGTAAAAATCCTCTCTAGATGAGAGAGGCCCTAGATCCTGGGTGAGTAGGACAAAACATGGGAAGGCAGACACTTGCATCCCATCTCTAACATGTGCCATTCACGGGTTTTTTTGCCAGGTACAGTTTCATGCTTTGTGCTTGCCCAAGGGGCTGTGTACTGGCCTGGCTGGACCCCAACCTATTGCACACGCTCACTAGCTGTCTGGGTGCTTTTATATCCACAGTGCATGGCAAGTAGGATCAAAAACTGTGTATTAGTATCAGATAAAGGCAGTTATAGAGCTGGGTGACAGCCATTTTGGGTCATCCACAACTTCCAACACCAGGTCTCCTGCATCCAGCCCACAGCTTATGGTTGAGCTGTACATGAGCTTATGGTTGAGCTGTACATGGGAACTCACTTTATTTCCAACATGAACCGAGGCACTTCTTCCTTTCCATTCTCATCACAGACCTTTGTTATACTACATCAGTGTCTAACAGCACAATATTGAGATCCCAAGTCTTGATGTGGCATGTGTCAAGTCACCATATGTATAAGAGCTGTATGACTGCTCAGAGTTCCAGCATGTGCTCTTCTTGACATGCTATTAATCAACAGGGAAGAATTGGGCAGGGGGGGGATGTAGAAGCAGATGGCAAGGTGGGCAGTAGTGACCAGGGGATGATGGACTTCAGGATCCTGACAAAAGGAAGAAAGGAGAACAGCAGAGTATGGACCCAGGATTTCAGAAAAGCAGACTCTGCCTCCTTCAGGGAAGTGATGGGCAGGATCAACTGGGAGGCCAGCCTGCGTGGAAGAGGAGTCCGGGTGAGCTGGTTGCATTTTAAAGAAATCTTAGTGGCACAGGAACAAACCATGGGTGACTGGTGCTGCCTTAGATCGTTCTGTAGACTGGGGGAAGGGGTCCCCGCAGTAGAGCCTTCCAGACTCCTGGAAGCAGCTGCAGCGATAGGCCCACGCTTGCAGGGGGAAGCACTGGCGCTCCCACCTGCCCCCTGCCCATCGCCCAAGTGACGACCGTGGCTGGTCAGGGGTTGCGCTGGCACTCTCAGGGGGTGTGTGTGCACCCATGTGCACCCCCTATGCGTCGCCACTGGAACAAACCATCCCAAAGCGCAGGAAAAAATAGCAAATGTGGCAAGCAACCAGTTTGTCTGAGCAGCTTAGCAAAGAACTCAGTGGTGAGCTGGAAGCTTATAAGAAGTGGCAGCTTGGGCAGATGACTAGGGAGGAGTATACGGGTATTGTTCGGCCATGCAGGGGTAGTCAGGAAGGCCAAAGCACAACTGGAGCTGCACAGTAGCAAGGGGCATGAAGGGTGATGTGGGTTTCTAGAAGTACGTTGGCAACAAAAGGAAGGTCAGGGACAGTGTGGGTTCCTTATTGAATGGGGGAGGCAACCTAGTGACAGGTGATGAGGAAAAGGCTGAAATACTCAAGGCCTTTTTTACCTTGGTCTTCACAGGCAAGGTCAGCTCCCAGCCTGCTGTACTAGGTGGCAAAGTTTGGGGAGAAGGTGAGCAGCCTGCAGCAGTGAAAGAATAGGTTAGGGACTGCTTAGAAGAGCTGGATGTGCACAAGTCCATGGGGCTGGATGGGATGCACCTGATGGCGTTGAGGGAGTTGGTCAATGTGATTGTCGAGCCACCGGTCATCATCTTCGAAAACTCGTGGTGATTTAGAGAGGTCCCAGACAATTGAAAAAGGCCAAATATAGTGCCCATCTTTAAGGAGGGGAAGGAGGAGGATCCTGGAAAACTGGCTGGACCATCAGGCTCAGAGGGAGTAGTCAATGGCTCAAAGTCTAGTTGGCAGCCAGTGTCTAGTGGAGTGCCCCAGGGGTCAGTCAATATGTTCACCAATGACCTGGAACAGGGTCTTTCAACCTTTTTTAGTGAGAGTACCCTCTGGGAGGGGGAGGGGGAGGGTGGCATGCAGCTGGAAATGGAGTGGGGGGGGCGGGGGGGGGGGGGTCCAGGGGCATGTGCGACCCAGATCTGTGGACGAGGCAGAGGCAGCTGCTGCTGCAGGCTAGACTCTGCACCCTGCTGCCACTGCCCCAAGAGCTGCGAGACGCCATGTGCCAGCTGCCGTTAGGTGGGCAGGGGACAGACAGACACACACATGCAGATGCACACACAGATGCAGAAAGCTGCAGACACGCAGATGCAGACACAGATACCCCTGCCCCAGCAGGTAAATGCGTGGGGAGGGGGCGGAGGGGCAGAGCAGGGGAGAGGGAAGGTGCTGGTGGGGCCAGATGTGGACCCCCACAGTACAGGAGGCAGTGGGGCAGGGGGGAAATGGGGCCCAGGCCACCTCGTGGGACAATGGGAGCCCAGCAGCTCCCGTTGTGTGGCAGTCAAGGGAGGGGCTGGGGGCAGGGCGGCTGCCAGAGCCCCACTGCCCTGCAGGAGAGCAATTGCACTACAAGGGTGCCCCCCTGGGCTAGCAGGCCCAAGGCCAGATTATTTAGGCAGTAATTCAATTTACAACTACTTTCAGGCACCTGCAGAGCATCACTGTCACCTTTGCCCCATTCCCACAGCCAGTCACACGTGCAGCTTTGCCAGCTGCTGACATGCCTCACGCCCGGCCAATCGGGCACCGCAGTGGTGGGTGCAAAACACACTCCCCCCCCGGTCACTCGGAGAGCTGCAAGGGAGTATGGGTCAATCTGGAGAGGGAGCTTGCGTGGGGAGGTGCTGCGGTGTGCTACATGCAGCTGGCATCCTATGTGTCCTTCCTCCTCCCCTGGTAACAGGGCTAAGTATGCCACGCTGGGACAGCGCAGCCAGGAGGGGCTGGGGAAGCAAGGGGAGAGTCGCACTTTGTTCCTGCTCAAGCCTCACCAGAGGCAGACTTGGGCCACAGTATTGTTGCACAAACTGCTAGTTTTGTGCCCCTGGAGGCTTGTCCAATTTACCTCAAGGAGAGAGTCACACACTCAGGCTAGGTCCATCTCAAGTTTATTGTTTGCAAACAGATCGACAAGGGAGCTGAGTCGCTCAAATCAGAGTCGACCTCGAACTGTGTCTGAGGTTTCTTTTTATAGCTAACATAAACAATAGATTTCAACATGTCGCGTGATTATTGGCAGCCTAAGCATTACGTCTTGCATCGTATGTCTAGCAGTTACATGTTCTATGATGGTTTACATACATGTCTTATTTACATCTTAGATCCCCTCCCTGGGGCAGTCCCTAAGCCTCTCTCGGTCATCCTTTGGTCAGGGTGTGATTTCTTTACATCAACATTTTTCCCTGTCCCTCTTCGCTTATCTCTCGTAAGGAGTTATTTATTGCACCCGTTCCTGGCTCCGTCTGCAGAAGTTTCAGTGCTACTCGTAAATCAATTAGTAGCCTACATGCCTTAGCAGAAGCGATTGTGAAAACATGCAGAAGCAATTTACAAAAGCAGGATGTATAGATTATGCTATATTTTTACCACAGTATGGGAATATAGGAATGTGCTGGGGGAGAGGCCACGGCCACCCCCTGGGGCACACTCCATCCCCACCCATTGGCCTGCCCACGAGTACCCCCTAGGACCTATCCAAGTACCCCTGGGGTTAACTTACCCCCGGTTGACACCCCCTGCCTTACACAATTCGTCATCTTCTAATAGGCATGCGTTTAATTTCCAGATCCCTCTCTGCTCTCTCCACCAGCAACTCTGATTTCTTTACTAAATGTAGCAAGAAGAACACTGGCACAAGCTCCTCTCTCTCCCCTCCACCCTTCTGACACCAGTATTAAAAAAGAAGTTTAATTAAAAAATAAATCAATCTGTCTTTTACCACACTTTCCCTGTGAGATCTACTCTAGAGAATGCCATCACTTCTCCTGTGGCAACCTTCGTTCCTCTGGCACCTGGTGGTCTTGTATGACCCTTTAGCTGTTCTAGGTGACTTCCCTCTGTCCCCTTCAAAAGTGGGCTGTACCAGTTAGCCATTCACAGCTTCCTTCCACCACTTTATCTGCACTTAGGTTTTAACTGAGAGGGTCATACATGTGCTCCTCATCTTATTTATTCCTGACCATAGGGATAGCCCCTGGTCTATCAATTTTTGATTAATTGGTATTCTTGGTCACAAAGCATCTCACTGCCAGGAAGTCCCATGCCATTATCCATCATATTTTACTTAAGCCGCTATGGGTATTAACTGATGCCAGTTACAAATGCTCAGGTTAACCAACCAAACTAATAAGAAGAATCACTGCTCTCCTCTTCTTCCCTCTTTTCTTCATTTACCCGTTTGTTTTCCCTCCTTCCGCTTTGCTTCTTGTGGCCTACAGAGTCCTGGAGGGTTTGCTGCATAAGGACCCCAGGCCCACTGCTTTTTGACCTCTTCTTCTGGCCCATTTAGGCTTTATAGGGGCGATTCATCTGGGGCTCTCTCCTTTAGCAAGGCAGGCCTTTGCACGTCCCTACCCTCCACATATCTTTTCCTTGCATCCTGTTGTTCTCCTCTTCCCTCTTCCTTCTACAGTACTTACAGTACCTATTTCCATCTCCTCTTCTCCCAATTCTTCCTGCTCTTTCCCCCACCTTCTGTAACCTTTCCTTCCTCCTTGATTAACCTCATTGAGCAGGCCTTTTCCTGTACAAGATCTCCAGAGGAGTCTTGACTTGGTCTTCTGAGGTTTGGCCTCCCTCCTCTGTTCTTTCCTCACTTCTCTGCCCAGGCCTTCCCTTCTTATGGCATTAGTGAATAATGCCAGGCATACTAGAGATTTGCCCTGTCTATCCACAAAGATCACGCTACCACAACTTTATGCATTCCTATGCAGTATGCCCCACCTGCCTGTACACTGAATAAAAAGGCAAAGTACAGCATACTGCTGGATGTCCCAACCCTTCACACTGCTGACAAAGTGTTAGCATTCCATAATAATATATGGCACTGCTGTTAGTACCTATTGGTATCACCAGGGCATGGAAAATATCCGTTTCAATGGAGGACAGGCAGGAATTAAAAGAACTCAACTTTTATTGCAGAACAGTAGGCAAGCTTCTGTAGTACTTTCCTCTCTCTAACAAGTTAGGGGTATTCTCTCCCTGGACTTGAGGGGTCCACCTTCAGGAGGACTCTGGCCCTCCAAATGCCCATCCGTATCTCACTTGTACGTCTTACTTTACTAGCCCCACTCCCTCACACTGCCTTTTTAACCATGTTCTCCAGTCTGTTTGGCTACTGTCTGAAAACTTCTCAACTAGGACAGCTTTCTTCCTACCATTTGGGGCTGTACTAAAAACAAAATACCTTGTCCTTAGTCTCTTGAAAAGGTGTCTAGAAGTTCTCTCTTGTCTTCCGGGCCCCTAAACCTCCATTCTCAGTCTAATCCCATAGGCACAGCAATCAAGCAGGCGTAGATCTACCAGACAGAGCTTCAGTATCTTCTGCAATGGAGTTTGACTAGATTCCACATGCATTCTCTCCTAGTGCTAGAGTGGGATTCTGTTGCTGAACCTGTCCTCATCAGTGGGCACTGTCAGTTCCAGTAGACCCACCAGTTACCATTCATCTCATTTCATACTGTCCCTCACCCAACAAGGAGGACAGAAATGTTACCTGCTGTAACCACTGCTAAACAACCAACAGCTGTTATGTCCACTGCCACCACTGCAGCTGCTGTTACTATGGTCCTACTTGTTATGCTACCAGAAGGCACAGCAGACAACAACCCTTACTACTCAAGCAATTAGAAGCCCAGGACTACAAAAAAGGGTACCTGTCCTGTTGAGTAGCTTCCTGGGCATTGCTAGGGCTGCTGGTTTTATTCAGGCAGCCATGCCCATGCAGCCAACTGGGAGTAGCTAGGTGACTGGCAGCCAGGCAGGTCCACTTAGTAACCAGGGCTAGCTGAGGGCAATGTAGCCTGCTTGCTGCCCTGATTCCTGACACTGATAAGGAAGCACCTGACTGTGCTGAAGCCTGACTTGCATCTGGCCTCAGTAGGAGATGATTAACTGCATCATCCTTTAACCTTTCTGCAGATTCAAGGGCATTTAGCATACCCTGGAATTTGCAGGATTGGGGGCCTAATTATACTGACATTACAACATGGCTTATGATTTGTGGTTGAAACATTTAATTTTTAGATTAAAAAATGGTTCCTTTCCACAAAATGTGGAGTGTAATTTCACCAGCCAAAAATGTACATCCTCAGCAAAGTGAAAAAGACCATTTCCCATAAGGAGGTGGCCACCCTCTTTAGGCAACCACCTTGGAAAAGAAACACAATAACAAACTTGCTCCCCACCTAACTATTGGTGGGACCAATTTATATAATTATGGGGGATCTGAGACTGCCCCACAGCTGGGCAGGTGAGGTTTAAAACCCCATTGGTTAGGTATGTTAAGCCTTGTTAGCAGCATTCAAGAATGGTTGTAGCAAAGGCTAGGATTCAGGAGACTAGTATTTTATTCTCATTTTTGAGGAATAGAAATTGGTTAAGATGAAGATTTTAATTTCAGCATGTTTTAGGGTTGGGTTGTTGTTATTTTTTTTCCATTTAGAAAATAGAGGAAATTACTTTAAAAAAAAAAAAAAAGACAAGGTATACAAAGGGTAAGCACACTATAAATAACACCATGGACAGACACTAAGAGTACAGAGTACCCTGAAATTCCTGGAGAATAAAAGTCACAATGTACATTTCAAGTGCATTTATTGATTTAGCAAAGCCCTGGTTCAAAGGTCATTAATAAACTCCCATATAAACTCCCAGTGACTTGACTAGGCTTTGAATCAGGCCTTAGAGGACCATCTCACTCTTCTGGAATAAAAAGCCACGTATTTCTTACTTCGGATAACTTGTCCCCAGGCTGCATGCTCTCTTCTCAAGGGACTACATCCCTTCCCCAGTGCTCAGAGCAGGCTGGTCCTGCTGGAGCAGACACAGTCCCCTCTCCCTACAGCAGGGTGTTTCACACCTGGGGCCACCCCTGCTTCCCCAGGCTGGAGGAGAGCAGGCTCTCAGTGCCCTCCAGTCAACACATCCTGGTTCTGCTCCAGCAAGGCTGGGATCCAGACCAGGGGGGCAGACTCCCAGGGGGTGAACAGGCAGGCCCATCCCAGTCTCTGAATGCTGTGACTATGTGGGAGACGCCTTCTGCATCACACCCAACTCCAGGGAAGGCTCCTTCCAGGAAGGGCACAAGGCACCTCTGGGGCACACCCAAACCTGCCCCTTCCCAGGGCACCTTCGTCCACCCACATCTCAGTACACTGTTTTGACCTTGGTGGATGGGCTTCAAAGGGTTATATGAGAAACATCTGGAGAAATGGCATGGGCGATTGATAGATTGAGGGTGGGCTGTAGCTGCTCAGCAGGGAGGCTGCTATATGGCTAGCAAGAGATAGGCAGGCTTGCAACTAAACTGTATGCCTAGTCTCTCTCAACAGAATTGTATCAGGTGAGTTAAAAACAAGAACAAACAAGTCACAGTTATGACAGGCACCGAGGTGTGGGAGGCAAAGACAAATTAGATAGCACCTCATTAGGAGACCAGGAGTTGCACATGA
The DNA here is from genome assembly GCF_000455745.1 of Alligator sinensis. NCBI lineage: Eukaryota > Metazoa > Chordata > Crocodylia > Alligatoridae > Alligator > Alligator sinensis. The sequence continues at coordinate 45,745 of NW_005843528.1, forward strand.
TGGGTTACTAAACATGCCATTAGGGAATGCACCTATTGATTGGCTTAACTATGTGGAAGGCTTTGGATTTGTGTACCCTTGCAGCTCCCTGTTCTGTTACCCAGGCTAATCACCTGGCTGAAAGCAAATAAAGTTAATTAATTTATAATCACTGTGCCAGGTAGGAGAGGAGGGCCCCTTGAGAGCAACAGCTAATTGGTCTGGACAGACAGTACCTCTTTCTGATTGCTCTGCAGAGCTGTCTGTCATGTGGGCCCTGCCCTCTGCTGACTTTATCCCAGGTATATAAAGGCTGGGCTGAGGCAGGTAGTGGTGTTGCTACATGGTGAGAGATTTTGGGTTTGGGTTGTATGCTTTGCTCTTAAGGTGTTTGTATGTTTCCAGTTGCTTTTCTTGGTTTCTGGTGTAAGAATATTTCTTGTGAGGTTTATTTTGCTGTTCCTTTCCGTAGAAGATATTGGTTGGGCTGTGCAGCAGAATCCTTATTAATAACTCTTAAGGGTGCAAGTTATCAGTTCTTCTTCTTCCAATCTAAAAAGAGCTGATCTGAGTCTCCCTAGTAATTCCTTGGGTGAAACACTGTTTGACCTAGGATAAGAGCAGGATCCTGTCTCAAGGAAAGAGCCTTGGTACCTAAAGGGTATAGTCTCCCTTGGTGGCCTTGCTCCCTGGGAAGAAGGAAAGCTGTTGCACTCAAGGTGCAATGCCCACTTGGGCTGTATCTATTTTGGCATAGACAATCTGTGTGTGAGGCAGGCTATGTTTTAGCTTGTGGTGTGAGGTAATGGCCTGGTTGCCTGTATTCGTGTACTAGGCAGTGTTGGTTGAGGTTTCCCAAGAATGCTGATGACTTGGTGGAGAGGGCAGGCAGGGCTGTGCTTGGAGAGAGGGGGGCCACCAGGAAACCCCAGCTGATCTAGAGAAGGGAGCTGAGGGGCTGGCTTTCCCTCCCCTTCTAGCTCTAGGAGTGTGGGGGCAGCAGGTAGCTCTTCCATCCTGGCTCTCTGGGCAGCAATGAGAAGAGGCTACCTTGTCTCATGTGCAGAGGCTGTGTTCCCCATCAGTGTGTCCCGGCCCTGCACCCCAGTGGGGTGTGCTGTTGCTCCTAGGTTTCCTACTATGCAGTGGACTCCTGAGCAACTTGCTGTGCTGGTGAGCAGGAGTAAAGGCCCAGGCAATAGTACTTGGCTGTGGCTTGGAAATGAGGCTTTGTCATCCCCGCCCTCAGTGTGGCTGGCCCAGGTCTGAGTGCTGGGGTGCAGTGGCTCTTGTGGTCCACTGTCTGACTGCTGGGCTGTCCTACCCCTAGCAGGCTGCATGCATAGGATAGTCCCCACTCCACTTCAAGGAAACTACTTGTACAAACAGCTATGCAGCTCCTGGAAATGGGGAAGGGCAGGGAAGCTGCAGTCTCTGGGGTACTAGAAGATATGCTGCCTGCTCAGCTCCTTGCTGCTTCCTCCTAGTTTTCAGTGACTCTATTCCCCTGCCATGGCCTCCAAGGACAGTGATCCCCAGGCTGCCATCTCTGAGCCCCAGGGGCAGGAGCAGGAGGTAGCTGCACAGCTGGGGCTGCTTGGCGTGGGTGTGGTTCTGCTTGGGATTGGGGACCCTGCTCCAGAGCAGCCCAGCCTGGTGCTAGTGCCAGCTGCTGTGAGCCAAGAGTGGGGAGCAGGCCCACCCTTGGCAGGGAGTGGGCTCTGGTCAGCAGAGCTGTGGGACTGGATGAGTCCCCCTTGGTCCCAGAGCAGTCAAGGGCTGGCTCTGCCCACCCTGACACCTCCTCTTTCTGTGGGGTGAGCATGTGTCTGTTTGAGCTCAACAGTGAATAAAGCAATGTCTATGACTGAGGGCAGTTCTCCTATCTGGCCATGTGGAGAAGGAGGGTCCTGGAGGTCCAGTTCCTAAGGTAGACATGAAAATGGAGTCAGTTGAGGGAAAGTGGAGCTGAGCAGGAACTGGGGTGTGTAATATTCCACAATGAGTCATGGCCAGCTTGTTACAAGGCTGGAGACTCAATGGCAGGACCAGTGAAGGCTGTGAATAATTTCCACAAGCCTTGGAGGCTGCAGTGGCAGGGGGCTGGTCAGCCCTGGTTCAGCTCTGCCTTCCAACCTTGCAGCAGGGAGCAATGTCCACAATACTCCCTCTGCCCCATGGGAGTGAGGGCCCTTTCTGAAGCCCTGTGGCTCTGTGCCACCTGTAGAGCCTTGGGAGGAGGCAGCTGTGAGGTTATTGGTGACAGAAGTCTTGGCAGCATCTTCAAGGAGGTGGACAGGCCCTCCTCTACCCAGCTCCTGTCATCTTCCCTATGCAGCCTTGTGCTTCCAATGCAGTAAAAAACTCTCTCCCTCCCCTAGGTGCCTGCAGAGGCCAAGGACCTGCACGCAGCTCCAGTGGCAGTGGCCAAGGATGCTGTCTGCAGCACAGCTGCTGGGCCCAAGGCTGCAGTGTCCAGCATGGTGGATGTAGCCAAAGCAGCTGTCCAGGAGGGTGTGGAGAAGACTAGATTGACAGTGACCAGCAGTGTGGATGCTGCAGCAGGCTCGTCTGTGGGCTAGAAAGTTACAAGTGACCTGGACATGGAGCTGGGGAAGACAGAGCAGTGGGTGGACCACTACCTCCCCATGATGGCTGAGGAGCTGGGTGAGGAGACTGGTACCAGGGAGGGCAGCTGGTGGCTCCATAACCAGGGCAGTGGGTATCCTACTCTTGTGATCATTGAAGCTACTGACCTTCATGGTTTGAAAAGCCTTCCCCAGTCCTGTGGGATCTCCCTTTGGCTGCTCCTGGCACACATGGGGGAACTGGAGGATGAGTGAGGGGCTGGATTGATTCCAGCCTGTTCTCCTTTGCTCTAGGAGGGCTACTGCTTCCAGCAGGCAGTGCTGCACAGCCAAAAAGCTGTGCAGGAAGTGGCAACCATTGCTTTTTGCTATTTGAAGTAGTACAGTTGGGTTAGTGCAACATGAAGTGGCCACAAACACTGGGCAGGGGTGTCCTGGTCCAGGTTGCCCCAGCTCCAGTTATGCCATGGTGAGCAGAGCCTGGAGGCACTTGTGGTTCAGAGGATGCTACCTGAGCCCTCTGAGGGTCCCACAAGCAGGATGACACTATGCAAGCCCCTTTGTAGGGCTTGGTTGGAGTCGGATTGTTTCACTGGAGTGGAGGGGCCCTCAACACTTTGGGGGGCAGGGAGGCTGTGCCAGGCTTTGGCAGCATCCCCCTAACCCCTAGCTTACACCCTCTCCTGCTCCCCCTAGTGCAAGGCAGCTGTGCCATATTTGCTTTCCCATGGGTTCACTGTCCTCACAAGCTCCTTCAGGGGCCCCAACTCCCCCTGCCTGGGCTGATGCCTGAGTCTGCAGGTCCTGGCTGGTCCCCACTGAGGTGGTTTCTCCTGCTTTCTTCCAGCTGCACTTGCTGCCTCTCTGCAAGGGGCAGAGGTGGCTCCACTGGAGCAGCAGAAGCAGCAGCAGAGCTACTATGTGTGCCTGGGCTCCCTCTCGACCAGGCTGCAGCAGCGAGCCTACCAGCACTCCCTGGGCAAGATGAGGTGTGCCAGGCAGAGTGCCCTGGAGGCCCTGGTCCAACTGCAGCAAGCTGTGGACCTGGTAGGACCTCCCTTCCTCCTCCTGGGGTTCAGGGCATTATAGGAGCTGGCTTGCAGGAGCTGGCCAGCCTGGATATGTACCTGGACAAGAGCGCCAGCAGGGGCTGTGTGCAGGATTTAGGTACAAAAGGAACCTGATGGATGTGTGGTGTAGGGAGGGGACACCTGCACCATTTGGGCATGGGATCAAGTGGTCCCTCCTTCCCTAGCCCTAGGCTTGCCTGAGAACCTAAGTCTCCAGGGCCTGCTGCTCAGGGAAGACCTGCCTTCCTGTGGGGCCTGGTGGCATTTCTGCTCTGGTACCATTGGCTCCAGAAAGCATCTGTGGCTGCCTAAGTGGAGGAGGATGTGGGGG
>NW_005843528.1:50027-51588 GCF_000455745.1 Alligator sinensis
GGAACAAGTTGGTGAAGAAAGGAAAGGAAAAGCTACAGCAGCTGTGGCTGGAGTGGCACCAGGGCCAGCCAGGAAGCCAGGAGGGGGATGGCACCCCACAGCCTGAGGTAGGACTGCCCCTGCTCCAGAGCAGCCTGGCCATGCCCTCGGGCAAGTCTTGCCCCTAGAGAGCCTCCTGGGGCTTTCTCTCACTCTGGCTCCATCTCTCCCTGCAGGAGATGGGATCCCAGGCTCTGGCCACTGCCCGGACCCTCCTCCAGCATGAGCAGGATGCCTGGCAGAGCCTGATAGCCAGTATCCAGGGGCTGCCAACCAGCATGCAGGAGCAGGTCCAGCAGGGCTGCCAGCACCTGGGGGAGCTCCAGGCTGCCTTCTCCAGCGCCCCGTCCTTCCAGGAGCTGCCTGAGGAGCTGCTGAGCCAGAGCAGGGAGAAGCTGGCCAAGGCCCAGGAGTGCCTGGATGATCTGCTGGAGTATGTGATTAAGAAGATGCCCCTGACCTGGGTTGTGGGGCCACTTTCTCCTGCTGGAGGCTCTGCAGAGCAGGAGGAGGAGCTTGTCTCGGAGGGCAAGGTGGAGGAGCCTGCAGGGGAAGGGAAGGTGGAGCCCTGAAGAACTGAACCCCTCTTGGGTCACATCTAGTAAAGGGGTCCTTTCTCTCTCCAAGGGATTTGATTCGGGCTGTGAAGGTGGGCTAGTCTAGTAATCTTCATTCTGATGGGCAAGTGTCTTGCCCTCCCCATTGAGCTGGGTATTCACTTGGGCTTCCCAGAAAGGGCTGCCTTTCCCTGAATGTCTCTAATCCTGCTGTACCAACTGGCCTGTTAGCTGCCTCCTGATTGAAGGCTTCTTCTGCTCCAAATCCCTTGCCTGCCTTGTGCCTGTTTGGTTGCTGGCTTAGTGTTGATCACTGTTGCATTCACAGCCTGTCCTGAGCATGTTCTTCCATCAGACTGCAGGGAGGAAAGAAGTCCTCCTGAAGCAGTTTTGTAGAGGGGATGGTTTTACCTGCTACTAGAATAAATGCTGCATTTGAAAAATGGTTCTCCTAATTGGCTTCCAATTTGTTGGTCCCCAGCAACTCCTGTTCCTGCAGTATTTCCCTTTCCCAGTTGACTTCCTCTTCCTACTGCTGGAAAGGAAGCGGCTCAGACTGCAGGGAGGAAAGAAGTCCTCCTGAAGCAGTTTTGTAGAGGGGATGGTTTTACCTGCTACTAGAATAAATGCTGCATTTGAAAAATGGTTCTCCTAATTGGCTTCCAATTTGTTGGTCCCCAGCAACTCCTGTTCCTGCAGTATTTCCCTTTCCCAGTTGACTTCCTCTTCCTACTGCTGGAAAGGAAGCGGCTCATTCTTTTTTCCTCATGGCCTTGTGTCTCTTGTTCCAGCCTCCTGAGTTCTACTACTCCTTGCTCCTGTTGTGTTTCTCATTTCCTCCTTCTGTCTCCTGAAATGAACTGGAGGAAGCAGAGGGACACCAGGTGCCTTTGTGGTGGTTTTTCCCGCCCCCCACTTCCAGCAGGAACTGTACTTTGCCCTTTTCCCCTGCCTTCCTCTCTTTC
>NW_005843528.1:51598-59321 GCF_000455745.1 Alligator sinensis
CCTTCCTAACAAGTCTTGGGGCTAAAGGCAGGCCAACCAGAGTTAGCAGGGCACACGGCTGAGCAGGTGGGTGGGGATCTGCATCTGGGAGTGGGAGGGCAGGAGGGGTTGGGGTTGGGGCTGGGACCAGGATGATGGCTTGTGAGAACATGGGGCCAGGGCCTGAGCAAGAGCCATGATCCCCTCCTCACATCCTTGCCTGTGGAACTGATTCTGGTTGCATGGTGGGCAGCAGCTCGGCCCCAGTCCAATGCTGTCACTGCCCCATAATCACAACTCCTGGTCCCACCTCCCTTCCTGCTCCTGACTGCAGTTCCCCACCTGGCTACAGCCCTATCCTAGTCACCCGGCCATGCACCCAGCCCACACGGGTTCCGCACCCAGCTATGGGTGTGGGGCATATGGGTTGGGGTATCTGTCCAGTAGAGCCAGGCTAGGCTTCCCACCCATCCCTAATTGGGTGGGACAGTCCTGGAATGAGAACACCAAGTCCCAGGCTGCATGATTTGGAGATGACATTTGCTGTGAACCCCAGACATCATGCAGGGAGATAGGGTTTCTGCTCACTGTGGGAAATGATGGGCTTCCTTTTGTAGGCTGGCAGTGTTCCAGCCTGCAAAAGGCTGCCAGCAGCAGGATGCAGGGGGGCCATGTGCATGTGTGGTGCATGGGGTCTGGGCAGCTCCCTGTCACTGTGCATTCCCCAGGGTGGGGTGTGGAGGGGGCATGTGTCCTTCAAGACTTCAGAGCAGGGTGGGGGTGGATGCAGGCTGCCTGCTGCAGTCTCAGGGTTCCCTGCTCTGCTGCTGTCTCCTGGGAACCCCATGTGGACTGTACCACTATGGCAAGGTGCCCTGTGCCCACCTGGTGGCAGCAGCAAGGGACCAGCAGCATGGAGTTGTGCCCCTACAGCAGTCTAGGGCCAGTGTGGGCTCCCAAGGGAAAGGCAGCAGGGTAGGGAATCCTGAGCCTGTAGAATGCAATTGGCATCTGCCCCTGCTCTGTGTAATCACCAGAGGTGGGCAGGTGTCTTGCCTTTCCCTTCTTGAGCAGGTGGTCAGCCTAGGCTGGGTCCAGCAGCAATAGCTGGAAGGAGCTACTACTGGGGTTGTTGGAAATGGAATCAGGTGGCCACACTGCCCCCAGCCTGCTGCACAGGTGGTGGTGGCAGGGCTGGCTACATGTGCCAAGGCCTGGGTTGCTCTCCGTGCCTGGAGAGCAGCCCATGGACCAACTCTGAGAGGATGGACCTAGGCATGTTTGTCCTCAAGATACTTCCTGATGTTCTCAATAAAACAAATGGGGGGGGGGGGGACCCCCCCAAAAGGGGAAGGGGGAAACCAAACCATTGATCAAAATTTGCCCACAGGCAGGTTTGGCCATACATGGGTCCATCAAGGTAAAAAACTACAGCATTGTCTCTACCAGGATTTTACTTCAATAGGGACTAGGAATGTCCTTACTGGAGTGTGTGATCTCAATGGAAAACCCACAGTGTTTTGCAGTGGAGGCCAATTTAGCATGATCCAACATCTGGGGCATGGTGAGAAGAAGAAGATGCAATGGGTTATGGAAAACTGCAGAAAATGGAACGGAATCATAAAGAGCAAACAGGCTCATGTCAAGGAAGCAGCCACAGCTGCCCAGCAGCCCCAAGAAGACTGGAGCTGTCTGCTGCCACTATTTGGTGAATGAGGGGGAATCCAGGCCTCTGGGTGTTAGTCATGTCACAGATCAAGGCATTTCATTTGCAAATACAGGTGAGTTTTGAAGCTGAGGATGATTGGAGGGTGTGTGGGCAAGCAAGGTACTGACTTGGAGGGGTGGAAGATGAGAGACTGCTGTCCCTGCCCAGAGCACAGAAACTGCTTGTGGGGCCTCTGGATGTCACTGTCCTTGTTGGAAAGTGATAGATGCAAAGACCTGCACCCACAGTGCCTAGGGAGGGTCATCCTCACCGTAATGGCAGTCTGGGGGAGCTGGTATAATAAAGCATGGAGAGGAGCCTGTTGGCTGATCTCCCATGTTGGGAAGACCCTCATGTTTCTGGGAGATGTTGATTTCTCTTTCAAAAGCAAGCTTGCTGTTGGGGTGTTTCAAGGGGGTAGATGGAGTTAAGCTATCACAAGAACGGTTTCAAAGTGGGGAGTGGAGTGAAGAAGGTGCAGAGGCAGCTTTTGATTTGGTGATCAGAGTAGAGGTGACAGCAGCTTTGCTGAGGTGCTCCCCTAAGTGGCACGTGAGCTGGGATTGCTCTTGCTGGGAGAGCCCCCAAGGCAAGATCTCCCTCAGGGGTGAGAGAGAGAGAGGCTGGCCTGGACTTCAGGCTGCGTCATTTTGGGCAAGGAACAGAGTAACAGAGGCAGGAGGAAGTGACTCTCAAGCTTAGGGGCCACCCACAACCTGGTGCGGAAGATTAATTTTAGCAACGTGTTCAGCTGGCTTCCCTGAGTTGGTGCCATGCTGCTTTCCTTCCCCTCCTAGTTTAGCCCTGTTTCTTTGAACCCTTAGGCTCATTTCTTGCTAGTGGAAAATGTTGCTTGTGATAGCCTTCTGTCTGTCCCCCATAACAAATGGTGCCATTTACTTTCCCTGGCTCTGGCCAGCACTCGAGCTGGCATGTGGGTTTGTCAGGACAGGATGCCTCTGGTTGAATGGGGCTTCATTCACTGCCACAGGGTGCCCGGCAGGAACAGGAACTATCTCTGCCCAGGCCTGCACTTCTGCCCTAGAGCTTTGTGCCCAACAGGCTGTGTGCTTGTTCCCCTGGTGGTGCCTGAGGCCTGTCATTTGATTGGCCTTTCTTCCTTCCTTTCTTGGAGACTGGCACCGCATTGGCATCTTGACCCAGACTCTATGCCAAAGTGTGCAGAAACATCTAGCGCAAGGCCTGAACTGGCACGGTGGTCACTAACAGCGTGTTGCACTTAGGCAGGGGAGTTCTCTGGTTACAGCTTTAGATGGCTTCTAAACTGGTGCTGCAATGAGCAGAAGATGGATAGCAGATCCCCCCATTTCAAAGAAGTAATTAGTCGAAAATCCTGATGAATGACAATATTATAAGGGTCCTGATGGAAGCAGGACTCAATCCTCAGCTGCTATAAATTGGTGTAACTCCACTGAAGTCACTGGGACAATAGCCAACCAATTTAAAAAGCATCACTGGTTATCTGGTCAGAGGAGCAGGGGCATTTCCCTCCCCCACTCAGGTGACCAGAGGGACCACACCCTCAGCACCAGGCTTTTGTCACCTAGGAGGGGGGATTTTCCTCCCTGCCCTTAGGAATTTGACCCCAGTGTCCCAAGCTGACTGGGACAGATTTCTGGAGGAAGACACAGATGGTGGCATTTCTGCCACAGGCATCATTGATTGGTTTCAGTGTGGTTGTCATACTGTCCATGGTCTGTCCAGTCAGCCTGTTCCTTTGTTTCCCTAACCCATCACATGCACACAACCTTGACTGGCGTCTTAAGCTGGGCATGTGCCAGAATGACAATGGTCTGTCCACCAAAACTGGAAATCCCAAAGGCTCGGCAGCTGGTCACTGTGACATGTCCCCAGTGTGGCAAAGCATATCATGAAATGTAGCACTGTTGTGATGTTTTTTCCCCCACAAAATGTATGCCTGCTTGCTTCAGAAAGAGTGGACTATGAAAGAAATGGTCACATACAGGCTTTTAGAAACCAATTAAGCCTTCCAATTCCCTTGGACCATTATTCTAATGCATATCTACTCTAGCTGTAAGAGAATTCCTAAAAACAAACCTCTAAATATTATTTTGTAGCACTCACTCACCCTTCTTATCAGTCTCCCATTTCTTCTCGCTGCACACACACCCAGACACACACCAGCCCAACTCTCACTGCTCTCTATTCAGCAACTGACTGACAGTCAGTAAATTTAGGTACAGTTTGCATCCCTGAGCAGGCCTGAGCATGGCCTTGCCCTACACCTGGGCAACACTGAAAGCAGACAAAGGCCCAGGTCAATAGGAAGGTGAGCGAGGACTGCAGCTCTCCAAACATGGATTCTAGCACATGGCCAATGGGCCATGGTCGGGGGAGAAAGTGAGAGTGAGTGAGAAGCAGAGAGCAGCATAGCTGTGGGTGGGATGTAGCTCAGTGGTAGAGAGCATGCTTTGCATGTGTGAGATCCTGGGTTCAATCCCCAGCATCCCCATTTTTTCCAGTGGACAGGAGGTCCCTCCATACCAGGGGGAACAAAAACTGTCCTGCGAGACAGATCTCGCCTTTGGAGGGGCTTTATCCCACCCATGGTGGGGGGTCCCAAAATGGCACCTAGGGGAGGGGGCGCTTGTTAAAGGCAGGCCTCGATATCTCACCAAAACTCTTTAAGCAGCCCTGTAGCTGAAATAATTGCCCTCCCCTGCTCCAAACTCTGTATCCCTAGGACATAACCAGCTGTGGGAAATATGAAACAGTTTGAAACCCCCCAGTCTGTGGCAGTCCAGCACCTACCTTCAGACTTTGGCACCATCTTCCCACAGCGCAAGGGCTCCCACAAGTCTTGTCCCCTCTCCCCACTCAGTCCTAGATCTCCTCTCTCTCTCTGTCCCAATTTTGCTGCCCCCTGCTCCAGCCCTGCTCCAATCACTGATTTGCTGAACCATGCAGGGTTCCCCTCTCCAGGCAGCCACTGAGCTGCAAGCCCCTTTCTCAATGCACCTGCCTCTGGGCTGAGCCTGGCAACCATGGCCAGGCAACGCCAATGACCAAGGGAGACGGACAACCCACTGCTCCTGCCCACATCACCAGACTGCCTCCCTACAAGACCCTGCCCAGCCCCTGCTGCTGCACCCGGAGGAGACCCAACACATCACAGTCCCCCATTTCCACCTGCACTGAAGCTTTCTTCTCTGTAAGTGCGTCTACATGAGACATTTACTGTGGAGTTGACTAGGTAGTTGTGCAGTAAATGGCTCTTGTCTACACATGCACCCCTATTAGGCTGGACTAAATTAACTAACTCTGCAGCAGAGTAGTACTTATAAATTACAGTACAGTCAGACCCCAAGTTACGCGGGGGATACGTTCCTGAAAAACACCGTGTAAGTTGAAACCATGTGTAACCCGGGCGGTACTCCAAAAGGTACCCCCTCTCCAATTGAAGGGATCAGAGCAGGTGCACAAGCGCTGTGGGAGGTGTAGGGATTCTCCTCCCCCTATAGAGCAGAGCCAGACCACCACTGGGGACTTAACCATCTTCCTTTTTAATGAGGGAACATAACAGTCATAATCAGGGGGATATAGTGGACAGCACAATGCCCCAAGGGGCAGGATTCAACAAAGGTTAGACGCTTATAATCATTGGCAAAAGACAGGGTTAACAAAATATAAAACACAAACAGCAGAGCAAACAATACTGGTTGGGGAAATATAAAAAAGCACAAAATACAAAATGTCAAAGGACAAAGAAATACAAGAAATGGTCACATACAGGCTTTTAGAAACCAATTAAGCCTTCCAATTCCCTTGGACCATTACTCTAATGCATATCTACTCTATCTATAAGATAATTCCTAAAAACAAACCTCTAAATATTATTTTCTAGCACTCACTCACCCTTCTTCTCAGTCTCCCATTTGTTCTTGCTGCACACACACCCAGACACACATCAGCCCAATTCTCACTGCTCTCTATCCAGCAACTGACTGACAGTCAGTAAATTTAGGTACAGTTTGCAACCCTGACCAGGACTCAGTATGGCCTTGCCCTACACCTGGGCAACACTAAAAGCAGACAAAAGCCCAGGTCAATAGGAAGGTGAGCGAGGACTACAGCTCTCCAAAAATCAATTCTAGCATGTGGCCAATAGGCTACAGGTCAGGGAGAGTGACAGCAAGTGAGAAGCAGAGATCAATGTAGCCAGAAGGGGGATGTGGCTCAGTGGCAGAGTGCATGCTTTGCATGTATGAGGTCCTAGGTTCAATCCTCAGCATCTCCATTTTTTCTGTTGGACAGGAGGTCCCTCCATACGAGTGGGGGACAAAAACTGTCCTGCGGGACAGATCTCGCCTTTGGAGGAGCTCTATCCTACCCATGGGGGGTCCCAAGATGGCAACTAGGGGATGGCGTGCTTGTTAAAGGCAGGCCTCGATATCTCACCAAAACTCTTTAAGCAGCCCTGTAGCTGAAATAATTGCCCTCCCATGCTCCAAACTCTGTATCCCTCGGACATAACCAGCTGTGGGAAACATGAAACAGTTTGAAACCCCCGAGTCTGTGGTAGTCCAGCACCTACCTTCAGACTTTGGCACCACATTCCCACAGCGCAAGGGCTCCCACAAGTCTTGTCCCCTCTCCCCTCTCAGTCCCAGATCTCCTCTCTCTCTCTCTCTGTCCCAAGCTTTGCTGCCCCTGCTCCAGCCCTGCTCCAGTCACCGATTTGCTGAACCATGCAGGGTTCCCCTCCCCAGGCAGCCACTGAGCTGCAAGCCCCTTTCTCAATGCACCTGCCTCTGGGCTGAGCCTGGCAACCATGGCCAGGCAACGCCAATGACCAAGGGAGACGGACAACCCACTGCTCCTGCCCACATCACCAGACTGCCTCCCTACAAGACCCTGCCCAGCCCCTGCTGCTGCACCCAGAGGAGACCCAGCACATCACAATCCCCCATTTCCACCTGCACTGAAGCTTGCTTCTCTGTAAGTGCGTCTACATGAGACACTTACTGTGGAGTTGACTGTTTAGTTGTGCAGTAAATGGCTCTTGTCTACACATGCATCCCTATTAGACTGGACTAAATTAACTAACTCTGCAGCAGAGTAGTACTTATAAATTACAGTACAGTCAGACCCCGAGTTACGCAGGGGATACATTCCTGAAAAACACCCTTTAAGTTGAAACCATGTGTAACCCAGGCGGTACTCCAAAAGGTACCCCCTCTCCAATTGAAGGGATCAGAGCAGGTGCACAAGTGCTGTGGGAGGTGTAGGGATTCTCCTCCCCCTATAGAGCAGACCCAGGCCACCACTGGGGACTTAACCATCTTCCTTTTTAATGAGGGAACACAACAGGCATAATCGGGAGGGGGGGGAGGTATAGTGGACACCACAATGCCCCACGTGGCAGGATTCAACAAAGGTTAGACACTTACAATAATTGGCAAAAGACAGGGTTAACAAAATATAAAACACAAAACACAAACAAGAGACCAAACAATACTGGGTGGGGAAATATAAAAAAAGCACAAAATACAAAATGTCAAAGGACAAAGAAATACAGGGCCTGGGTCACTGGAGGGGGAGAAAGTGGGGAAAAGACAATGGCTCCTGTCTACTGCAAGAGGAACTTATTCTTGTTAGCTCACTTACCCCAAGTCACCAAAGCTGGGACTTGAACTCAGATCTCTCATGTGGTAAGCAGAAACACTGCTACACAGCCACTAGGGGTGGCTAAACTTGCTCTGGGTCTTGCCTTTCCTGGAGTCTCGGCCTCACATTGTACTGCCTGGCCTCTGATTGGAGGAGCTTGAAGCCAAGCCTGCTGTGCCCTTGTGGCCACCCCTTCCGCGGCTCCCGCAGTTGTTGCACCAGTGGGGGCCTGGAGCCAGGGGCCGGAGCAGGGTCAGCCTCGGCTGCGCTGCCAGGCTGGAAGGGACAGAGATTCTGAGACCTCCGTAGTTTATTGCTTCACATAGATCACACATGTGGATGGGACCTGTTTGTCTGGCTTTAAAGTGGTGAAATAACAAGGTGTGA
>NW_005843528.1:59687-74827 GCF_000455745.1 Alligator sinensis
GCCGCTGCCATCGGGGGTGGCGGCGGGAGAGTGGGGGTGAGTAGTGAGCGGCTGGACGTGGAGCCTCTGCTTTGCCCAGCTCTGCGCTACCGCTGCTCTGCCTGGCTCCGCAAGACCTGCCAAAACAAAGGGCCCGGGGGGCTTCCCTGATTTCCACCCTTCTCCCCCCACCCCCGCCCTGGGACAGCCCTGCTCACCGATCCTCGTTTTTGGTATCCTAGGCCAGGAGCTTCACACTACACTTGTGCCAGATGGGGATTTCACATGGGAAGATGGATGTTGCATCAAGAAGCAGGAGCTGCAGGGAACTACAAGGCTGGTGCTTGGTGGCAAATCATGGTGACAGCCCAGGACAAGGACATTTCCTTGGGAGCCCAGGTCCTTTTTGATTGAACTCCCTGGGTTTGAAAAAGGGAAGTGTCCTAAACTTCCCACCAAGCATCCAGCAGTGCTAGCACATTTTGGATCTTTTCTTCATCCCTTCTTCACATCCTTTGAAATATTCCAGGTGGCATTTGTAGGCATGGGAACCTGCACTCAGGGGGTTTCTGAATTCAAAGGAAAGAGCCTAATTTGGTAATGGCAGCCTCCCAAGGGTGTCTAACTGTTTCCTCTGAGCCTGTTAGTAGGCCCACCCAGAATAGGCACCCAGTGAAAAGGAGGGAGATGGAGCGTGGCAGAAGAGTAATGCTGTTCCTCCAACCCTACAAGAGCTCCAGGTTGACAGTAGCATGGCTGGGCCCTTTGGAGAGGTGCCTTGGGTAGCCCACAAGGGACGGTGGCCTCAGAAAGGTGGAAAATGGATTTGTGAAAATGTATTTGCCAGTCACTGCCCTGAAGCCTTGGTCACAATTATGCCTTCAGCCTGTCTCAGACGGCCGGAGCCAACTTGAGGAAGATCGATATTTACTTAACCGGTGGGCGGGCTGGTGAATGGAGAGGCTGACAAAGCGTTTTGGTTGAAAAGATAACTTTACTGTAGCGTTACTTACGCCGCTGGTGGTCACGACGCAGGTAGTCAGGCTGCTTGCTTAGTTACATCGAGTTGCATCAACTGACAAGAAACCGGGCCAGCAAGTCTACACACGAAACGGGCATGCAGGAAAAGGGGTACGTCGAGGATAGGCGTTCGGCGACGGGGAGAGATTGACGGCTGATCAGACCGTCAATTTTGCTCTGCCGCGAGTCAGGGAATTCTCCGCACTCTGCAGCGTGCTCAGAGGTCTCCGACTTGGGTGGAAGTCGCGCAGGTTTTTATATGGCCAGCGAGCCAATTGCCAGTCGCTAGGTAGGAATAATTTAGAACTGACCAATAGTGGGGCACGAATTTGCATCAGATTGGAGGGAACTTCTCTGCACTGGGGTCCTCTATTGCAACGGAAACCCTCCGTGCACAGAGACTCTTCGTGTGGCGGGAAAATTCCACTGTGCCGAGGCATTAACAATCATTGGGTTATGACGTGCCCCCTTGCCGACGGCACAGCTGGAATTATAGACACATGAAAGTAGGTTTCATCTAGAGACTTGCTGGCTCTGTAACGCTTAAGTAATAAACAACTATATACATATATAAAGAAATAATTCTAAAGACCAGTCTCTAATAAACTATAAAACACAATAACTTAAACATATAACAACAACTATTGGTCATCATCTAGCTGAGGAGCATCTATTTGAGACTCTTCTTCCATATCAGTTGGCGGAGTGTGGTGCACAATGAGGTAGTCACCACGGGACATCGGTCTTCTCCCGTAGCAGACAACTCCAACTAAAATACTTGCAAATATTAGAAAGAGAGTTCCACTCACTGCACTACCAATGATAGTATCCCAATTGCCTTCTTGCGCTGCTGTCAAGGCGAATGCTGATACTAAATTCGTAACGCCATTAGTTAAAGGATACCATTGAACCGTAGGTGATCGTGTGGTAGTGGTAGTGGGGTCTTTCGATCGCTCCCTTGACCAAGAGAATTTTTCACCCTACAGATATAAATCCCAGCGTAACTATAGGTTAGTGGGCTATTGAAATACAGAATATTGCTTATAGGCAACAAGCCGTCAGGCCATTGCTCATCTAGCCTGGTCCAGATAAATTCCATAGTTGGCAGATTAGAATTAGCATTACACTTAAGCTGAACATTTTTTCTACCAATAAACCAATTTCCATCATAGCCAGTTACTGAAACTTCAGGGGCGTATTGGATGTCTAATACATAAGAATATCTTACTTCCTTTTCAAAAACTGGGTGTCTTATAACACAAGTTATACGTCTTCCTCTAATAAATTTGGTAGGCATGATTGTATACTGACTTATAACTGTTACCGTCTCATTTGGAAAGGGAATCAAACTCAGTTCTATCTTACCTAGGTTTCCTTCCCAATTTACGTCTGCAGCAGGTTTTCCTGTGGCTGCTATACAAATGGTGGCCACTGTCCGATTTCCATTATCTACTAAAAAGTTTTGTCCCTTTGAGAAGCTCACAGTAGGTTCAACAAAAACAGTTACAGTTGTTGACGACTGTGCATTTCCCAGTGGGAAACGTAACCACTTTACATATATACTCTCCTCCATCAGAGAAACTTACATTGTGTAAACTGATTGTTGCATCAATGGGCGAAGAGTTTCTAAATGACACTCTTCCAAGATATTCTTTTTGAACAGAGAATCCATATTTGGGATGATGTACAACAACAGTCTGCACTCCTTTACCATGTATTTTTTCCCATGAAATTTGTATTATGGTTTCATTCATATCAATTATACATTTCAAAGTGACATTCTTTCTCCAAACTGCTGTTACGTGTGGATCAACAATAGGTCTGATCAAAACTCCACAGCAAAGACGGGAGAGGAGTAACGTCAGAGCGAGCTCTGACCCGGCGGACATCTGTCGCCTCGGTACCCTCACGAGAGCCATTGTTATGTCGATTTGAAGGTGCTATGGTATGGTGGCCAGTGGATCTCACAATCAAGCAACTGTAGACTGTCGCCTCATCACTGCCAGGTCTGCAAGGAAACAAAGAAACAAAACAAAAGAAAACCATAATCATATGTACTACAAAGAAACTGGGTGAACGTCGGAGCGATGCGTCATCCAGTTATGGTGAACAAGGATAGGTGGATGATTGGGCTTTTCCTCCAGTGAGACGGAATAGGTGTTAGGATACTGTTCCGCCTGTTGAACTGTTCCCTTGTAGACTTGTGGATGAGATTGATGAGGGTGCGGTATCGAAACCCACACTAACTCATCTGGATGGAACAGGTTTCCAAGGTGGAGGTTTTTTAGTATTAGCCTCATCCCATAATGGTTTTCCGGCGTTCAATGAAATAAGGACATCATAATTATGCTTAGACCAGTTCTTATACGTTCCTCCTCCCCTGAGACGAAGCTGTTCCTTATATAGCCCAGTGTGTCTTTCCACGATGCCATTGGACTGCGTGTGGTATGGTAGATGAAGATGCCATGTGACGTTGTGAAGATGGGCAAATTTATTCAGGGCATTGGAGTTGAACGGGGGTCCTCCGTCAAACTGAATTTCATGAGGGGGTTGCCAGGTAGCAAATGCAGCGGTTAAGGCAGAGACAACAGCAGTGGCGTTGCTTTTCCGTAAGGGAATGACTTGCAATTGGCGTGTTCCCAAGTCAACAATGACTAATCCCTTATTTGGTAGTTTAGACCCTGGGAGGGGCCCGAGCAGATCTACTTGCCAAACCTTCCCTGCTTGGAACTGTGAAGAGTCGAAAGCTCCAAGTTGATGCTTAGTTCTATGGCACTTCTCCTTGGCACATATCTCACAGGCCTGTGCCACCTTCTCCCAATCACGTCGAACTCCGTATGAGGTTGGCTCTGTAGCGGTTTGGCACCAACGTCGATGGCTGGCCCGCGGTCCCGGGTGACCCCAATTCTCATGAAGCCAAGTGAGAAACAGGCTTACTTCAGGACCGGGAGTAGCGGTGATGGGTAAAACCACGTCAGTCCGGAGTGGGTCTTCTAGGAGTTTGTCGATGACCTCATGCACTGGGTCAGTGTCTGGACGGTGCAACTTGGTATGCTTGACTAATGGGAGTCATGTAAATTTAGTTAGAGTTTCCCAAATCTCTTTCCAATCGTTTAAATTTTCACTAGGGAGGGCTGTCCCGGTAAGAATTTTGTAAATGTATTGTGAGTCAATCGCAATGACCGGAACTGAAAGTGTATCGTCGTGGTGCGCTAGACAGTGCTGTAATACTTTGAGGAACCCCAGCAATTCACATTTTTGAGCCGAGTTGTCATCCGGGTGGGCCCAGAGTATTTCCATGTCATGGCAAGCCTTGCAATAATACCCATAGCCTCCACCATGTCGGGAGGTTCCATCTGAAGCCATCCAAGCGTGAGCGGAGGTCCCATATAGCGTTGGGGGCTTTTCCTCATCTTCTGGGCTAGGATCAGGTGTTGTGTCTTCATGTTTCCAGCAGCTGCAGTTATAATGATGGGTAAGCACTAATGTATTCCACGTCTTCAGTTCTCCCTGAAAATGTGGGTCGACTTTCTCTGCGGTTAGCAAGGGTAAAAAGGTGGCCACGGGAGTGCGAAGTGTCCCGTGCCCCCTTGCTAATGGGTCTGCTAGCTGTCCAGCTGGGAGGATTTTCCCTATAGCCCCATACCTGTGTTGTGCTGCCTGAAGGGTCTTGTGGGCAGTGTATACTAACTCATCATGATGGTTATGCGCTACAGCCCACACGTAGTTAGTGGTGAATCCAAGGGTTACGGTCAATGGTTCACCAAGGTCAATCGCATGGAGATGCGTACTCTTGACAGCGGCTAACAGGTGATGCAAATTCCGTTGGTCTCTTTTTGTCCAAGGTGTGGATTTTCAGGACTTATCACGGATTTGTTGCAGTAATCTGGTGAGGAGTATAAAATGACTGGGGTTAATGTAATGTCGGTACCAATTTAAGTGACCCAAAAGTTGCTGAAAGTGTCTTTTAGTCACTGGTAGGGACCTCCTTAATGGGTCGGTGTTGGGACCACCATGCGAAATTCCATGACGGACGGTGCCAATGAATCGGGTGCCGAGGAACGTGATGTCATCTACAGGGTGTAGGCTTGACTTCTCCTCGTTAATTGTCCATCCCTCACTTTGAAGGTGGGCGACTAGTTGTCCGACTACGCTGGTAATGACGGAACCATCACGGCCCATGATAACGATGTCATCAACATAACTCCAGATCCTTAGCTCCTCTTCTGATGGAAGGATGCGTGAGGCACGAAAGTTCTTAAGGGTGTTATTCATGGCACCGGTGGCTAGTGATGGAGCGTTGTGGTATCCCTGTGGGCAAACCGTCCATCTGTACATGGTGCCCTCAACGCACATGTTCAACACTCCTTGAGGGTCAACTATCGGGATCGAAAAGAACATGTTCTTTAGATCCAGTGTGACCCCGACCCATTTGCTTCGCTGGAATTGAGCCATATCGAACATGCATTGTGGTAGGGTAGAAGGATTGGGCTGTTGAAGCACCTTACACCTCTTGTTGGCCTCCCGGTAATCGACGACTAGCCGGGCTTCGTTGGGTTTTCCAGGTTTTGCAACCCCCCATCCCGGTGACAGGTAGGTGCTGGCAGTTATCGGTTTGATGCACCCCTGTTGCTCAAGCCGTTGTAGAAGGTCGGTAAGAGACTCTTTGAGGGGGCCCTTGGTTGGGATTGATCGATATTGCCAGGTGGAGGTGTTCTGGAGCATTGGTCGATGCCAGTCCGGCTCCGGGATAGCGATGGGTAGCGCTTGTAGCACCTGTTCTTTGAGGTCAAGCTCCTTGATCCCCGGAATTCCTAGAATATTGATGCCCCCTAGCACTGCCTCTAGAGCACGCTGATGACCTTGGACAGTAAATCTGACCTTCATTGTGACTGCAGCAGCGTTGAGTCCTTGTACCCTAATTGTTTTTGAAGTTTTCTGATGTGGTATCATAGAAGTAATTACATTAACTTGCACTCTGGTGTCAAGGAGGAAGAGTACTTGTTGTTGATTGTTGGGATTGGCAGGATCATAGACAGTAAGTTCGGCGTAGGGTCGGAGATCAGTGGGGTCAGGTTTGAGTTGGAGGAGGCCGCCGGCGGAACCGCCGGCCATTACTCGTTTTTTTGCTTGTCCTCGAACTTGAACCCCAATGTATTGTCTAGACGACGTTGAATCTCGCCCCCAATAATGCGCAACTGCTGCTTTGTGAGTCCGGAATATTTGAGGAGGAACCCGAACATTGCTTTTTCTTCTGGTGTTCTTTTAGGTGACCACTGTGGTTCGCGCCGCAAGTCAAATTCTTGACGTCTTGGTCTTGGTGCTTCAACCGGATGCACTGAAGATTGGTCTTTCGTGTCAGTAGAAGTTCCCTCGCCTTGCTTCATGAGGGCCTGCAATCGTGGGAGATGACCCAAGAGGTTCCCTGCTGGCTGACCTGCCATTGGGTTAAGGAAGAGTCGAAGCGGGATAGCGTCTGATCCTCTGTACACTTCTACACAGGCATCTATAGCCTCCAGAGGCGTTGGAATTGCCCCGGGGTTTCCTAGGTGGCGATGAGCCCATCTTTCCTTACGCTGGGTGGCTGTTAGTCCTAATGGATGTGCCCTTGGGTTCCATGAGAGGTATGACACCCCAATTATGGCTAAGAGGAGCTGTTCCACAGTGGTCTTTTGCGAGTGACCCTCATGCCAAATGTGGGATTTGTGGGTTACCTGTCCCAGTACAAGTGCCGGGAGTGGAATGGGCCAACATGTGTTTTCAGTGACCACGTTCAAATCAGTGGCGCGTCCTCCACTCCACGCAGCTTGTCGGGTCAGGGCACTTGCTTCGTCCATGTCTAGTGTGTCGGATCCAAATTCCACGACTAGCCGTCCCAGCCATGTGGCCAGAGTTTCTCCAGGCTTCATTTTAGATTCCCTACAAAGTTTCTGTATCTCTGGTCGGGTGCGCATGCGAGATGTGATGATGGTACGCGTGGTACCTTCCTCATCTTCGACATGCTTCATCATGGCTATCGGGTGGGCCGCAGCCATGAGAGGGTTAAATTCATCAGGCTGGAGCGCCGGATACACCCCCTCTCTCGTTGCCTCCTCCCTGTTGCAAGGAGGCGGGGCCGTCGGGAAAAACGTCACCTCAGAAGGCGGTGTTACTAGGCGGATTCCCGCCAGTCCTTCTGAAGCTCTGCCCCTCTTTTCCGGGTTCTCCGGATGGCTTGTGTTCCTCTCGGCGCCATCTTTTAGCAGCGGCGCTATATAGCCGGCATTATTTTTAAACATCGGCTCGGAGCCCCCCGCCGCCCGCTCCAAGGACTCCTTGCCCACCATATGCAGTTGAACCTCCAGATTTGCATTCTCCCGCAGTAGACCCGCTACTGAACGGAATAATACGTTTATTATTTTCCCCTTTTTCCACTTGGTTAAACCCCATCGGGTTGCGTGATGGCCCTCGGTCTCTAGAGCCTCCTGGAGCTGAACGAGGAGCTCGTGACCACGCGACCCAGGCACCAAATCCGGACAGTTAAACCAATCCATTGGGGTGGGTTCCCCTCCTTCCCTCAGATATCGGGTGCACTGGGCAAACTCCTGAGCGGGGGTCAGCTTCTCTGCCTTCCGCGCCTTCACCCCAGCTAGGGATATGGTCGATGTTTCCTCCGGGGGTCGATAATAAACCCGGTCACTCCCCATTATACATCCGAACTCCCCAAGGGATAGCTTTGTTCTCCACTCTTTTACGACCGCTTCTTCCCTTTTTATTGAGAAATAGCCATCAATAGTTCTTCCATCCCTTTCTTCCGCCTGATGGTAGGCGATATGCGCCCAGAGGTCGTTTGCGTTTTCCACGCGGCGGATCCCGGTGCGCCAGGGGCAGCAATCAATTAAATTTGTCTCCACCACCGTGCCCTTAAATCCCATCCTCATTGCCATGTCTCAGACGGCCGGAGCCGACTTGAGGGAGATCGATATTTACTTAACCGGTGGGCGGGCTGGTGAATGGAGAGGCAGACAAAGCATTTTGGTTCAAAAGATAACTTTACTGTAGCGTTACTTATGCCGCTGGTGGTCACGACGCAGGTAGTCAGGCTGCTTGCTTAGTTACATCGAGTTGCATCAACTGACAAGAAACCGGGCCAGCAAGTCTACACACGAAACGGGCATGCAGGAAAAGGGGTACGTCGAGGATAGGCGTTCGGCGACGGGGAGAGATTGACGGCTGATCAGACCGTCAATTTTGCTCTGCCGCGAGTCAGGGAATTCTCCGCACTCTGCAGCGTGCTCAGAGGTCTCCGACTTGGGCGGAAGTCGCGCAGGTTTTTATACGGCCAGCGAGCCAATTGCCAGTCGCTAGGTAGGAATAATTTAGAACTGACCAATAGTGGGGCACGAATTTGCATCAGATTGGAGGAAACTTCTCTGCACTGGGGTCCTCTATTGCAACGGAAACCCTCCATGCACAGAGACTCTTCGTGTGGCGGGAAAATTCCACTGTGCCGAGGCATTGACAATCATTGGGTTATGACACAGCCGTGTGTTTTCAGTGCCAGGCCCCAGGGGACAGAATGAGCTGGACATCCTGCTTCATGGTTCAAGGGTTTCCCCCTTCTGCAGGCATCTCCACCAAGTGCTACAGAAAACCATTCCAAAGGACAGGCAACCTAAAGGAGCTCCATGCAGCTGAAGGGATGGTGACGAGCAGCCAGTGTCCAAATGAGAGGCTAGGAGGAGTCCCTGAGTTCTGGGGACTGCTTCAGAAAGACGGCCATGGGCTGTCCCTCAAGCCACAGTAAAACAGTGCGCCATGCTGTGACGTGCTCTGTGTCCTGTGTTGGGGAGCCTTGGGGTATTTCTGTACAGTTTCTGATGCCTGTCACCATGTATTTTCCCCCACAGCCCCATTGTCTCTCAGGGGACACAGCTCCTTTGCTTGCGGGTGTGGGGACTGTTCCCTTACCCTGCTCCCACTTTGGGGATTCCAGCTACCTTGATCCCACCCACCTCTCTGCCCACATAGGTGCTCTGCAGCCACTGCTTGTGCCCTCCACCCATCCTTCTCTCTTCTCCAACTCCAGGCATGCTGCTCTGGCCTTGCGGAGCTCTTCATGCGTCCTCCTTCTCTACTTCCTATTCCCAGGCCCAGTGTATGGGCTCCCGCTGACCTCACCATGACCTGCTTGGGGTCGGCTGTGCTCCCCTGTAACAATCCACCCAGCTCAAGCCCTGAAGCCCCATTTCTGTGGGTGGTGGCATTGCAGGTGGGCCAGGAGTGAAGCCCTTTGAGGACTGTGTTTCGCACAACCATGGGGCAGAGGGTACCCTCTGCCACGTCGTATTGGCTAAATGTGACCTCCTGAGGTCCCTTTCAAACCTGAAATGCTATGTTTCTTTCAGGCTATGATTCTACAGAGGAAGGCAACCTCCCCGCCCAGGCCATACCACCGAGCAAAAAGGAAGGCCCTCTTTCTGGAGCATGAACTGCCAGCTTTTTCAGCAGGTGCATTGGCACTGTGGCAGAATGCCACCTCTGTCTCTCCCCAAAAACTCTGCTATGTGACAGTTCGGTTAACGTGGGCCCGGAGAGGGCAGACATCCCATCTCTTTAGTTAAACCTGAGTTGTAACCTGAGCTGGATACAGTCCTGAGGGAGTGGGGAAACCTGCTCCCTCTGCCTACATGGCTGGCATCACATTCAGGGCTTAGCCTCCCTGTTGTTCCAAGCAATGCCAGTCTACCTGGCAACCAGTGATGCATTTCAAATTGGTTGGCTGGCAGCCAACAGGTGCTGGCCTCCATTGGACCATGTAAATGAGGTCATAAGGTTTACATAAGTTAAGGACAGACCAGGAGAAGGGGCAGTAGTCATTATGAAAGAACTCAGAGAGAGAAGCTGGACCATCTGAAATTTGTTCTCTTTCTTGAAACTCATGATCAATGAATTGCCTACCTCCAGAGGGAACCTTCACCTGCCTCTGGATGATACTTGTGAATAAGCTACCTGAGATCTAACTAGATATATACCTTGCAGTAACTCAGATGCGTGGTCAAAGGCCACAAAGCCACCCTGTCTGCTCTATGGGATTTCTTTGATACGGCTCTAACCTGTATCCTATTCCAAACCTACTCCTTGTAACCAATAAAGTTCTCCTGTATACCTAGCACGGGAGATTTAATGGGAGAGGAGCTAGATTATGCCTTGGGGTCCCCTTGGTTTGGCTGACTAAAAGAGACCGCTATTTCTGCTTCAGATTAAGGGAAGCACCTCAAGTTCTTGAAGTGGGTCAAGTACCCTCAGGGGCTACTAGGCCTGTGTTTCCCAGGGGGCACAGAGCCAGGATCAGTCCAGACCCTGGGTGGTGGCGGCGTTACCCCCAGGGTAGCGGGTGTGCTCCAGGAAAGGGGTTGGCCAGACGTGAGGTGCTCCCAGGGAGGCACTAGGAGCCTGGAAGGTGGTCGGGTGCAATGAGGTGGGTGGCTCAGCACAGGAGCTCCCCCTACTGGCCCACCACAGGCACATCCATCAAAATCCCCAGCCTTGGCTGCAGTCAATACATAATACTGCTGAGGAAGGCTTAAAAACCTCATGAGACATGTAGTTGAAAGTGGGGCAGGAGGCAATGAGCAGAAGCCTGGGAAATACCCATGGTACAACATAGGCATAGCTTGTCCTAGATCCTCCATGAGCAGTTGCTGCACAACCTCTTGAACAACTCCACTGATGGAGAGTCCATGACTTCCCTAGGCAGGGTCTTCCCCTGTGGAGAAGCTTTCCCTGATATTCATCCTAATCCTCCTTTGCTACAGCTTCAGACCACTGGCCTGCTTCCTCCTCTCTGCAGCAAGAGAAAAAACAGTGCTTTCCCTCTTCTGTATGGCAGCCCTGCTAGTACTTCAAGACTGACATGATATGCCCTTGCTTCTACAGCCTCTCATTGTATGATTTGCTTTTGAGGTCTTGGACCATCGTAGCTGCCCACCTCTGGACCCTCTCTGACTTCTCCCTGTCTGTTTTAAAAGACAGAAGCCAGAACTGTTCACAGTACTCTGGACAAGACCAAACCAAGTTTGAGCCAACATGCACTAAACACTCCCTAATCATGCCCACCTCTTTTTGGTGAGGCATTTGAACTTGCTTGCATGCTTATCCCTGCAGACTCACAGGCACTCTAGAGATCTACCAAGACATCCCAGTTATACATCCCTTGTTAGCATGATCAACCTTCTTATACTTGTATTTATGATGTCCTTTTTTTTTAAAGTTGAAGTTCCTTGAACTCAGTTCTAAAAAATAAGTACGGACCAGTTAGTTTGCCCAACTCTGACAAGGCCAATGAGGACATACTTTTCGTTTCTGCATCTGGGTCAAGGATTAGATCACTGCACCTCAGGTGGGGCATGATGCCACAACCCCTGGGTTTAAATGCAAGTATCTTATCCATTAGGTGACTGGGGCTGAGGCTCTGGCTGCCCCTACTTCATAAAAATTACTGTTTCCTAGGTCAAATCATAGATCCCTCTTGTTCAGCATCCTGTGTCATGCAGTGCTTGACTGCGGATGCTGAAAGGCAGTGCAACCAGGATCAGACCAAGGTATTTTGCAATTTTCCTCTCCCTCTTGCAGCCTCCAGGGTTTGCAGTCTAGGAAGCTCTAATTCAGAGGCTGCATGCTTTAGAAGCAGCTGCTGGGTGGCCACCATGCTCTTGAGGAGGGGAACATGTCTCTCTTGAACTACAGAAGCCAGGTTCTGTGGTTGCTGGACATCAGCGTGTGTCAGCCGTGTTGCGCTGATCATCCTCTATGCCATCCTTGGGGAAGCCAGCCACCTAATCAGGGACAAGGTAAACAGAGGGTTGGGCTCAGGGAGTGGGTGGGGGGGCATAGGGCCCCTCACCTCTAGGCCACTTCATCAGACTGCCACTTGCTGGCTTGGGGAAACAAGTGTGAAAGCAAATGGGAACCCTGGCCAGTGCCTTTCAGAAAGGAGTTAGTTCAGCTGTATGCTCAGGATGGCACCAGTCTGTCCCCTGCACAAATACGGCACCTTCAGCTGCAAATCTCTAGGCAGGACCTACCTATGACAACACGTAAAACTCCATCAGGAGAAGCTGCCATGGCCTAGGTAAAGGGGGAGGGTGGCGTGGCGAGCGCTGACCGGGGTCGTGGACCACCCGCAGATACTGCCGGCAACATTGGCAGCCTCCAGCAGGGATCGCGGACTGCCGCAGACGCTGCCAGCAGGGTTGGCTGCAGGGTGGTGAGCAGCAACTGCCTGCAAGCACCACCGACAGTGTTGGCGGCACCTTTCTGTAGGGGGTGCACCGCCACGCTCAGGGTTTCTATGTACAGCTGCACACACCCACTAACTGTCGCCCTTGACTCAGGCAATACCTTGTCAAGCTGGAGGACTTCTGGAAACATGCCACAGATGTCATCATTTGTGCTGAGACATGCATCCCTGCCTGTGCTACAGCTCTGCCATGGGCATGATCCACTGACACAGGCTCTTGTCTCCCTATGACTGGAGCTCCCCCTGCCCCCCTGCTCTCAGGTCTCCTGCCCTGAGGGGAGCACTCCCTGGGGTCCCCAGAAAGCTCTTCCTCAGGCAGGAACAGAGTCTGAGATGGGGGTGGGTCCAGGGTGCAGAGCAGTGGTGTGTAGGGGCTGGTGAATGCAAGTAGACGTAGTTTTGTATATGAGGTCATGGCTTTTTGCCCCCCACCCCCAACCCTCTGTCTGTCCAGCTATGTCCGTGCTCCACCACCCCCTGCTCTAATGACTAGGCCCTCCCAGGCCTTGGCAGAGAGTCCAGGAGTCCAAGAACCCAAGCCCTGCCTTTTCTAACCTCATCTTTCTCCCCAAGACCATTTTGACCTAGCTCACTTGGCACTCACTGGTCTCAGTACAAGTTGATGCACACTGAGTCCACCCGCCCAGGCTGGCCCTGGCAGCCCAAACCACAAACCCCAGGTCCTGGGCTCCTGCCCTTCCTCACAGCAGAGGGGGTCCTGCCCACTGGTGTCAAGTGGCAGCACTGCAGGTTGTGCAAGACAGCAGACAGTCCCCAAGGGTGGCCCTTCCCTCCACTCGTGCCGTGGAGACCACCAGGAAGAAGCCGAATGGATTTGGCCATGGCCTGCTGCAGAGTTGAATGAACTCCATGTGCAGATGAGATGGGCTTGTGGTCTGGGGGCAAGGGTGGTGACATTTGATTTAGGAGGCAGCATCAAAATGCTTCACAGAAAAAATCCCATGGGACAGGGGAGGGAGGCCAGAACCGGAGAGCAACCTCTGACCCACACAACAACTGACCCCAGAGCAGAAGGATCCGACTGCCTGAAAAATACCAACAGTGCGGGGCCAGGAGTGAGGAAGTGACCCTGCAGAGCAGAGGGGCAGCCCCACACCAGATTGGGGTGCCAGGGCTGACGCAGGGAGCAGTGACGTGGACACGCAGTGCATCCCATCTTCATCATTCAGTGCTGAGGAAGAGCTCTACATCTGTGATAGAAACATGTGTGCACATTAGGGTGAGCATTGTAGTGGGGTGTAGCTGGGAGTCCTGTGGATTTGCTTGACAATATGTTTATCGGTCAAACCCCAAACTTAAGAAATCCAGCTGACAAGCTCCTGGGCACAAGATGCCCTTACTGAATCTGCATCTTACTTCTCCACCATCTCTGCCCAGATTTCAAGTCCCTCCAAGGAAAGATATTCTCAAAATTGTTTTCCTCCTAGTATTATTGTTCATATTTAACAACGCAAACTGAATGTCTTTGGAAATATACAATTTAGTGATTATTTATTGATAACACTTAAGCAGTCATTGCTAACATGTTGATTAATTGTTGGTGGTATAAAGACTGGGTAATGCAACAAGTGCCATGGCCTTGTAACATCTCTCTCTACTCTCTATAGTTTCTTGCTGTTTTGTCCTCACTGTTTTGTTGGTTCAACCTGGGCCTTGAATGGGGACTATTTCCCCACGTGGAGGGAGCCTGGAGCACGAGGGTGAGAATCACGTCCTCTGGGGCAGGGATCTGCACTGCCAGCCTCACCGCCCTTTGTTGGGAGCTGGCTGATGTCACAATGCTGCCCGGCTGCCCTGGTGCCCGCCCCGACCTGGAGTGCCCAAGCGAGGGCAGCAGCCCTGGTGAGCTCCTGGGAGTCTCCTTTCTTTAGCCTGCTTGTTTTCAGGACTGATGGCTCCGTCTGGGCACACAGTGCCCCCAACTGAGTGTGAATCTGTGGGGCAGCCTCTGGGTCCATTTCCAACCCGCTGACTGTTTCCTCTAATCTGTGGCCATGATCCCTCCCTGCCCGCACGGCCCGAGGACTGGAAAGCGCTGGCCCATGGGGCAGCCCTGGCTGAGGTGAGGACTAGAGCCCAGTGGCCCTGGTGTGAGGAAGGAGAAGGGCAATGCCAAACGGGGTGGAAGAAATGGCTGTGATGAGAGAGCCGAGTGGCTGTGGAGAAAGGGGCAGGTGCTTTTCCCCCCTAGGGGACCCCAACTCTGATCTGCCTCAGGGGAGGGCATTGCCTTGGCTCTGGGGCAAGGCATGGGGAGAGGGGCCTCCCCCTCCTCGGCTCAACTCACCCACTGTCTACATACAGCATCCTCTCCTCTCTTGTTTGCAGAGACTTCAGGATTTGTTGTGCTGTTGGGTTAGACTGTGCAGAAACAGGCATTTTTTTCCACTCCTGGGACTCAACTGCAGGGAATCAACTGATTTTCCGTTGGAAAGTTTCAGACAGAGAAGGTACTGGGTGGAGTAGGGGTGGGGCATTGCATTTACTTACTCATCAAATTATAGGCCTGGAAGGACCCTCGGTATGTCCTTTATTTAGAGCCCCGCCAGGTGTGTGGTGTGCTGGATTGAGGCTGTGTGCATGGGTCCCTGTCGTGACCTAGCCAAGTGACTATCTAAACTGCTCTTCATTTGCACACTTGCTAACTGTGCACGCAAATCCTTCCGCCACGTTCCTGTTCCCTGACCATTTCTATCAGCCTGCTCCTCTTCGCTTAATGAAGTCTCCCACTCTTCCCCCACCCCATTTGGGGTCTGTAAGAGACACATTGTGACATCATCCCTGGTGTCCTCCCCTCCCTCTGACTGTTTAAACTCCCATTGCAATGTCATTGTCACCC
>NW_005843528.1:76037-77126 GCF_000455745.1 Alligator sinensis
CGCCCCTTGGCTCTGCCTAGATCCTCTGCTCAAGAACATTCCCAAATGTGTGGTCTTGTCTCCTAGTGAATGATGTAGCTGATGGGACAGCCGGGATTCACCATCTTCAGCTCAGAACAAAGGTTTGGCGCCTATGGGCCAAACCAGTGCTGGATATTAGTGGAATATTAGTGGCTGTAATTGACGGGGACCCTTAAACTTTGGACCCGCTCTCCACATGGCTCGTCCACTTACTGCACCTGCTGAAAATGCCCTCAGCCCTCCAGCTATATCAGAACATGGTTGTGCTCAAAGCAACCCAGAAACCAGTGGAGGCAGTCAGGAGTTTTCTCCAGCCTTTAGTGCTTCCAAGGAAGCAGGCAGGGTGCACAGCAAAGTGCCTGGTGCTGCATGGGTTCTCATTGCCACAACTGGCTGCTTCTTTGCAAGATATACATCTGAGGAGAACTCTTCACCTGGTAAAATCAGGAACAAAACTCCCACTGGCTTCAGTAGGGACCTGATTCCGTACCCCAGCCCCAACGCCCTCATATTGTGGCACCCGTCCATCCTTAATGCAAGGGACATCATAAAACTCCCAGCAGGCAGCAGCCTGATATTCGTAGCAATGAGGACCTGGGTCCCAGGGACTGCTGGAGGCCACGTGGGATGGTGGGCATTGACTGAAGGGGCAATGTGCAAACAAAGAGGCCCTGCCTCTATTGGGAAGCCAACCAGCTGCTGCTGGGAATTGCTGCTGCCTCATGCACTACCACTGTCCAGTGCACAGAGCCGCCCTCTTAGGCTCTGGTGTGAGGGGCTCAGCTCCACTGACGTCCCTGGGGAATCATCTCCTTTTACTACCAGAGAGCATGACTCTGTGACACATTTGACATGTCCCATTTCTTAGGTATTGCACACTCTTGGGCCAAAGTGTTCAAACACTGGTGTCCAGAGTTAGTTGTCCAAGTACAGCCTGTGACAGCTTCATAAAAGTCACCTGGTTTTCAGACTGCCTCAGGCCAGAGCGGCAGAAGGAGAACTGCTCTTCGCACAACCACGTCGTCTGGGGAAGTAGCCTCTGGAAAGGGTTAGTTACCCAAACCCAGG
>NW_005843528.1:77258-78557 GCF_000455745.1 Alligator sinensis
GTGCAGGACACAGCGCCATGGGCTGCCCAGCCTTACCAGGCTGCTTCACTATCCTGTAGCTCCCGTGAGACAGCCGGATAATTAATTTTGGATTAGCACTCTGTGCACGTGTGTGCTGGGTGGAGCTGTTAGGGTAGATTGTCACATTTCTGCTTGAGGTTGCACCTGCCTGAATGTGCATTATAGTATTATTTAAACTTTTGTTTTATATTTAGCCTTATTTTACCATTGCTTAAGTGTTGTATAGCCTTATTATTATTTGAACTTGTCATTTTCCCACTGTCTGCAATATCAGCTGGCCTTGAGCTGTTCTCACATTACAGCCTCTTGCAGGAAGCTGATGCCCTTGAGTTTACTTGCATGTTGTTTCTTTCCTTTTTATCACTGAGAAGTTTTTCTAACATAACATAGTAATAGCCTTGTTACCAGCTCAGATTAACTGAACTTGGCACTAACCAGCTGAATCAGAGGGATGAAATGATTGGATATGTTAATGAAATGTGATGAGAGGAGACCAATGGACAGTGGCCAGATTGGGACACTAGAAAAAGACCAAACTGAGATGTGGACATGTGATGGGTCTGTTGAACCCAGTCACAGGATGGGATTCTCTGGAAGCAAAGAGTCATCAGAGGAGTGAAGTTGAAGAAAGCATAAAATGGGGCAGCAAGAAAGTTAAGGGTGTCTCATCATAAATCCAGCCTTCAACACCTGTCTGAATTTTACCAGTCATAAAAACGTTCCACTGATACAGCCTCTGCCTTCAAGAAGTGACATGCCACCGTTTCTCTGGAGCAGGGTTACCATCTGGAAATTGGGTGACCTCATTGTACTAAGTGTTTTTCTCTCTCTTGGATGACACCAAATTATGGGGAAGCGTGGTCACACTTGAAGATAGGCCAGGGATATAGGTGGACGTAGATAGGCTGGCAAGTTGGGTTGATCGGTAGCACATGAAGTTCAACATTGAGAAATGTAAAGTGCTCCATCTGTGGACGAACAACCCCCTACACACCTACTGGCTTGGCGGCACCAAATTGACCAACACTACGAATGAAAGGGACCTGGGGTATCTGGAAAAATGTCTTCACAGTTAGGGTGTCCACACTGTGGAATAAGCTCCCCCCAGAGGTGGTGCAATCGCCTACCCTGGAAATCTTCAACAGGAGACTGGACAGTCACCTTGCTGGGGTCACCTGACCCCAGTTACCTTTCCTGCTTGGTGCAGGGGGCTGGACCCGATGATCTTCCAAGGTCCCTTCCAGCCTTACAATCAATGAATCTATGAACCTCTCACTA
>NW_005843528.1:79747-85514 GCF_000455745.1 Alligator sinensis
CGCGTGCACAGATACAGGCCCGGCTCGTGCCTGGCGAGGACGGGACCGGGAGCCGGCCCGCGCATCTAGTACCAGTTGACACACTGTTTTTGTTAGGTACGTTGTAAGCCCATCATTTCAGCCGTCTGCAAACCCAGGATTAGAAGTGACTTTCACCCTGCTCAAATGCTGACATCTGAACTTGACTGCATTGTAGCAGGTGAGTTGAAATTCCCTTTGATTACCTTTTTGTGCCTGTTTCTCTCTCTGCTGACACTTGGGACTTCCAGGGCCGGCAGTCTGCACAGATGAGGGGCTCTGTCCTGGCTGGCACTGCTCTCCCTCAACTCCAAATGACTTCCCTGGGACACAGCTCAATGAGGGGCTGAGCCCACAGCTTGTGGTCCTGTGAGTCTAACAAATCCCAAGTATACAAAGAGCTATGCATGGCCAGGGTGTGTCCAGAGCAGAACTGAGATCCATAATCTTTTCCAAGATTGCTGTGTGAGGCTTTGCTTTGTGTCCCTTGCGAGGAGCACCGAGTCTCACCAAGTCTCCTCCATAGTGCAGCAAATGCTCTCGTGTGTGCGCCAGGCACATCTGTAGGGGAACAGCACTGCCATGATCCACTTCAGAAACCAGAGCTATTCTGCTTTTCTGAATCAAACGTCAGATTTGTTTTGGCAACAGGGCCTTAATGTTACTTGAGTCATTCGAGTGATCAGTCACTTCCTGCTCTTGGCTTTTCCCCTAACGCTGCACAGAAAGCACTGGCAGACACTTCAAAGTTAAAGGCAGAAGAAGGATGTGCAGTGTATCTTCACAAGCAGGTCAACTTTCTGCCTAGGGTCCAGTCCAGGATATGGGATGCTCTCTCATCTCTAGTCTCTTACGGTCAAATTTGGATACCCAAACTCATTCTGGATAGCCCCTTCCTCCACTGAGTTGCATGGAACAATTCAGGATGGCAGGGGTGCTGAGTGTGTGAGGGGCCATGGCAGTCTGGCACACCCTGTGGTGTGCAGAGAGGAGAGTGAGGAGAGCAAATCACCCCACTAAAATATCATCAGCTCTACAGAGCTCCCTATGTCCACTCACTGCGAGCCAAAATCTCTCACCGTTCCTTACTTTGGGAAGTACCGCTGCAGGTAAAAGGCTGCTCCACGTATAACCAGGAAGTCATGGTCCTGAGGAGTGTTTCTTGGCTGGTTCGTTTGGTGATCTAGAATGAAATTCTCAAAGCATGTACTCTGGGAAGCTAGGGCAAGAGCAAGGTTGTTTTTTGATTGAGAGAAGACAGAGGAAAAAAAACCAAGAGAGAATATCATACACAGCATTTGTTTTTTGTTGCGCTGAATGCAAACACTGCATGCATGAGATAGGTATAATCTGGGGTCAGTTCTGATGCACTGGGCATATTATGCTTATGATAGTCATTGTAAATGATTACCACACTCAGATCTGGGCGTTCTTTCCACCTCTGGCCGTGTGTCAATGCTCAGTACAACATCCACCAAGTCCCAACAGGATTTTTGTCTCCCTTTTCCAGCTGATATGCAGAGGAGGTCTCTCAAACCGCATAGTTAAAACCTGTGTGTCCAACTCAAGAGATGACAGGTTCAATCTTTTCTCCTACCTGTTGTACAACATTTAATAACATCAGGGTCTATTCCCATACTGTCATTCTAACCCACAATTCCTTTTGTCCCTTTCTGCAGGCCTGTGCATATATGTCCGTCCACATGTGGCCTACGCAATTCTGAGTCTAGCATGGAGAGCAAGGTGGGAAAGAGGAATCAGAGCATGAGCAGAGAGGTCATTCTGCTGGGAATTTCTGACCAGTGAGAGCTGCAGTGGCTCATTTTTGTGGTGTTTTCCTTGGTCTATGCTGTGACTGTGCTGGGAAACCTCACTATAATCACACTGGCCTCCTTGGACTCTCAACTGCACACCCTTATTTACTTCTTCCTCAGCAACCTAGCCTTCTTGAACTTGTGCTATGTTTCTACTGTGGTCCCGAAAATGCTGACTAACATCCTGACAGCATTTCCTATGAGCTGTGTGCAGCGCAGGTCTGCATCACTTTGTTCCTGGGCTCCACTGAATGCCTCATCCTCATGGTGATGGCTTTTGACCGCTATGTAGCCATATGCAACCCCCTGCGCTACAATACTGTCATGGACAGGAGAGTGTGCATCAACCTGGCAGCAGCATCATGGGCAATTGGCATCCTGGCAACAGCCATTCCTTCACCTTTCTTGTGGCCAGTGCTGTGTGGCCCCAATGTCATCAATCATTTCTTCTGTGAAACCCCAGCCCTGATCAAGTTATCCTGTGCGGACACCTCCAGCACAGAGAAAATGATGTTTATAGGGGGTTTCTTCACCCTCATGGTCCCTCTCTTCCTTGTCCCGATTTCTTACATTGGCATCATTCGGGCTATACTGAAGATTGGCTCTGCGGCAGGGCGCCAGAAAGCCTTCTCCACA
The DNA here is from genome assembly GCF_000455745.1 of Alligator sinensis. Lineage (NCBI taxonomy): Eukaryota > Metazoa > Chordata > Crocodylia > Alligatoridae > Alligator > Alligator sinensis. The sequence goes on from NW_005843528.1 coordinate 82,216, forward strand.
TGCTCCTCTCACATGACTGTGGTGACCATATTCTATGGGACGGGGATGTTCATGTACATGCAGCCCCAGGCACAGCACTCCCCAGACAAGGACAAGTGGTTTCTGTCTTCTACGCTGTTCTCAACCCCATGCTGAATCCCCTTATCTACAGTCTGCGCAACAAGGAGGTGAGGGGAGCCCTGGGCAGAGTGCTACAAAGGTACAAGGCCTTTACTGGGACATAGATGGGAGTCAGCTGTGAAATCAGATTGAACTGCGCCCCCTATAAAACCTTGGGCGTAAGGAAAGGACAGGACAGCAGCAGTTAGTGTTGCTCTCACTGTATGTTTGGGAGACAGTCCCTGCACATAGTGCAGGGGGGGATGCAGGATTTATGCAATTCCACGTCATCAAAGGGTCACCTGGCTCAAAGTGTTCATTACTTGGAATTTTTCCACTGTCTTGTAACATCAGTCCTGTTAGGGTGCCGTGTCAGTCAGATGTGAGTGCTGCAATCCTAGGATGAGCTGGTGGGCATTTTGGTTGTAGATTCATAGATTCATAGATGTTAGGGTCAGAAGGGACATCAATAGATCATCAAGTCCGACCTCCTGCATAGGCAGGAATGAGTGCTGGGTCTAGATGACCCCAGCGAGATGCTTATCTAACCTCCTCTTGAAGACCCCCAGGGTAGGGGAGAGCACAACCTCCCTTGGGAGCCCGTTCCAGACCTTGGCCACTCTAACTGTGAAGAAGTTCTATTCTAGTCCTCACTAGCAACACCTCAGCATGAGAGCGGGGATTCCCTTAGATCTCCTTTTTGTGCCTGCTGCTCTTTCTGATGACTCTTATACCTTCCCGGGCCAGTAATAGGTGCAGATGTGGAGCCCCATACTGTGAGGGACTGGACTCTTGCAACTCCCACTGAATTCCCAGGCTGGGGACTGAGAAGTCAAAGGGACTGAACATCATAGCAGGATACTTTTTTCCACTTGGAGCAGAGAATTGGCTAATAAATAGATGTGAGACTGAAGAAATAGCGAGGGGCTTTGAGAAAAGCTGGGACTGCTCAGGGTACCTGTGGGGGAGATGGGTAGAGAACTAGACAGCTGTGCCTGTACAATGTCCCTTTCTCTGTCTCCCCCTCTCTCTTTCTCTCTCTCTTACGATCTGTTTTGTCCGTCTGACTGTTGCACAGAGGCTGTTAAATCTCTGATCTTGTCCATCTTTTCCTTGGAGGAAACAAAGTCTGGGTAGGAGCAGACACTTCTGAAAACTGTCCTGGTGGGAGAGAGTGGGCAGTGTCGTGGCAGGAGCTGCAATTGAGAGGTAGCTCCAGATCAAACATTGTCTGCAGATGCAGGTGGTGGACACCCTTAAAGACAGCGAGCCCTGCCGTGGAAGGTGTCTTCCAATTCCTGCCGTGGAACGTGTCTTGGAGAGAGGGTGTGAGAACCTTGAATTGGGATTATTGTGGCAGTAGCAGGTGTTTCTCCTAGCACCTCTGCTCTGCTCACCAGGGCACTCCAAGGGAAGACAAGATCCAAGAGCCACAAACTCCTGGAAGACCATTTTGAGCTGGACCTAAGGAACAATTTCTTTACTGTCTGAGTCCCCAGGGTCTGGACTAGACTCCCCTCCAGATGTGGTGCAAACACCTGCTCTGGACACTTTCAAGAAACACTTGGATTCTTGCTGGGATTGTCTGACCCCGGATGACTTCCTGCCCCTTGGGTGGGTGGCTGGACCAGGTGATCTTGCGAGGTCCCTTCCAGCCTTAATATCTATGAAATCAATGAAAACCTGTGCCTACACCATGCTGTAGGAAAAACCTCTCTCTTGCATCATGAAAGCTGGCTGTAGCAGAGCACCTCTGCTTTCAAGCAGCTTGACCTCATACTTTTGGGTGTGCAAGATGAGGTGAAGTGTCACAAGGCCTGGCCTGTGCCCGCCTGTACATGTCCCCGTGACCCTGCAGCTCCACCATTTTTGGCTCCATCTGGCAAAGCTCACAAGCTCTTGCTTCACCTCTCACACATGCTCTGTGGGGTCTGATCTGAGCTGCACTAACGCTGCAGCTGCAAAATGGTGCCCTTGTTGTGTCTGGGTGCAAATGGCCTATGAGCACAATCCCTCTTTTTCGGCATAGGCAAGGGTCCAATCACATTTCTCTTGCCCTCTCTTTTTGCACCCTGGTCTCTCAATCTAATAAATGCATTGTGTGTGCTCTGTGCACCTTAGTGTATTTTTCTGTGCATGTTTTCTCCATTAAACTTGTTATAGTGTTTGGCAGTTGTTGTTTGTCTTGATCTGTACAAGGGTTGCTAAATCTATACTACACCAGTATATCAGGCGTTTAAAAGGCAATCAGCTGTGTGGCAATATCAATACCATATTTACTCAAATCCAAAACAAGGCTTTTCCCCTTTCAAGATGGAGAATGAAAACCCTCACTTGGATTCAAGTACCAGCTTGGGGCAGGAGGCTCCTGCAGGTCCGGCTGCCGGCCCCGATCACGGACAGGATGTCTCACGCAGCAGGGGTAGTGCAGGCGTGAGCGCAGGGTGGTGGTGGAAGGAGAGAGGGAGAGATCGTGTAGTGTATGGCCCGGGGGAGTGTGAGGGACAGGGTGCGTGGTGGGGTGACCCTGGCAGGAGACGGTGCAGGGACAGGGAAGCTGCTGTGGCTCTGGCTCCTGCCACAACTCTGATCCTGACCTGGGCCCGAGGCCACAACCACAACTGTCCCGCAGGGGCCGGGGCTGGAGCTGCCATCACTGGTGGTGTCTCTAGAGAGTGGCTGAGTTGAGGCCAGGAGGGGGAGGCCCCTCACCCCATGCCTTGCCCCAAAACCAGGCAATGCCCTCCCCTGAGGCAGATCAGAGTTGGGGTCCACTGCCCACTCTCTCCCACCAGGACAGTTTTCAGAAGTGTCTGCTCCTACCCAGACTTTGTTTCCTCCAAGGAAAAGATGGACAAGATCAGAGATTTAACAGCCTCTGTGCAACAGTCAGACGGACAAAACAGATCGTAAGAGAGAGAGAAAGAGAGAGGGGGAGACAGAGAAAGGGACATTGTACAGGCACAGCTGTCTAGTTCTCTACCCATCTCCCCCACAGGTACCCTGAGCAGTCCCAGCTTTTCTCAAAGCCCCTCGCTATTTCTGCAGTCTCACATCTATTTATTAGCCAATTCTCTGCTCCAAGTGGAAAAAAGTATCCTGCTATGATGTTCAGTCCCTTTGACTTCTCAGTCCCCAGCCTGGGAATTCAGTGGGAGTTGCAGGAGTCCAGTCCCTCACAGTATGGGGCTCCACATCTG
>NW_005843528.1:90348-94814 GCF_000455745.1 Alligator sinensis
TTGACAGGCACCCGACCCCGGTCAGGATCTTGGGACCAAAAGTCCCACCCCTAGCCCCTGACCTTTGTCACCACAAGTTTCTACCCTGCCTCCCCAATTGCCCCAGAAGTACTCCTCCTGGGAGGCACTGGGAGGGAGCGGAAGGGAGGAGGGGAAAGGTAGTGATATTTTGGAACCAGAAACCTGGCCCCACAAATCATATGCTAAAAATCAAAGATCTACTATAACATATTTTAATTTTATTTCAATAAATATTTATTTTCCTGGTTTATGCACATTTGTGTAGTGTATATTGAGGCAATTGCATAACAGCTTAAAATACAGTCTTCCTCTTTTATGTTATGTTGCAGGGTAGGGGGTGAACATGCAGGGAGTGGGTGTGTATGTGTGGTGGGGATGGGGTATGTGCGTGGGGGTGTGTAAGCCTCCGAGCTCAGGCCTGCAAGTAGGATGCCTGCCAAAGGTTTTGGGAACACCTGAAGCCCCAGATGGGGGTGGAGGATGGTTGCCGGTGGTAGGGCCACTTATGGTTCTGGACTGACTCTCGGATTTGGAATTTGTTTTGGCTAATTTGGCTTGGAATACAGAAAATTTAAATAATAAGAAAACAAACGAAAAACCGAACCTGTTCCTCAGCAAAGAAGCTCTCTTAGGAGGCTTCTTCCTTGCAGTGTATTTTGCCAGCATTCTGGAAACTGCCAGCAAGAGAAAGGGATTGGCAGATTTCTACCTACTTGTCCTTTTAAAAATGAAACATGGGGAAAGGGTTTGCAGCCAGTTTCTGCAAACGTTCTTTTCCTGCCCTGGCCTGAATGCAGGCTTGTTAGAACCGTTCATGTAAAAGCAAAGGGTCCCAACACTGTGTTCCCAAATTGGCGCATGCCACTGAATTGCACGGCGCAGTGAAGTGAGAGGAACAGCAAGCAACAGGAAACAGTCACTTGGCAAGAGAGGCAAGCTGAGCACTGCACTACCTAGGGTTATACCAAGAGATATAAAGCAAAGGCCAGGCCAATGTGGGGGATTACAACCTTGTCAGGGCTCGACCTGGGGGAGACCCGGATTCCCAGGTTCTGTATGAGACTGGAATGTACAATCCTAGCTTTGCTGGAGCTGCATTTCCAATGCTTCTTACCTGGCACATATGTTGTAAGTCTTAAAAACAAAATCTTTTTAATAGGGCCCATTCAGGCCTGTTACCAGGCAAGATCCAAGCCTGCAGGAGTGGAGGCACTGATTCCCATCCCCACTGCTACCTATTGGTGCATTGCATGACCTTGTACTACCTGCACTGAATTCACGGGCATTCCCTGGCCACCTCTCTGTACTTGCTAAATTCTGGGAATTAGACATTGCTGACATGTCTGGGTGCTTCTCTAGCAGTCCCTGAAATAAAGTTGTGCGAGCGTGGCAGAATCTTGGCTCTGGAATTGATTTCCCTCTCAGCCCAAAGCTGCATCTCACCGATTCTCAATGCACAATGGGAGGCCTAGGATTTTACGCAGGCACTTGTCAGAGGTGCTGCTGGAATGAACAGTACCTTTGTTTTCTTTCTGGATATTGCACAAGTTTCAAGGGGCCAGGTTTAAACCCTTGCAAGTAATTGTCAGGACTGAAAAGGTGACATGCATTTACAGAGAAGGAGCCATGACCCATTAGCTTTCCTAAGATGAGCAACATTTTTAGAGATAAGGCTAGTTGCCAAACTAAGGTCAGCAGGATTTCCTGTACCTGCATCATGGAAAAACACATATCAACTCTGTATTTCCACAGTTCTGAGAGGAAACAGCTTCAATAGCCCGCCTAGTTCTGGGCTTCCATGAAAACCTCTGGACTGTTGACCAGCGAGTGGGACAACAAGCACAACCAAGAGCCAGGACCAGACTCAGATGGGCTCACCTCACTCGGAAGACACAAGGTCATGTAAGATCTTGAAAGAACCACCTTGGGCCTCGAGAGAAGGTTTCTGTTAAGCCCACAGCCCCCTGCACCTTGGTTTTGACTCTGGGCACAGCTGGAATGATAGGGATGGGATGGGATAGAATCCCAAGGGACTGCTCCCTTCAGGAGTCAATAGATTCAGAATTATTACATCCCTTATGGACAGACAATGTACGGGATCATCCTTTCTAAAATTGCTCGAGTCTTCACTGGCATTTGTGGGGTAGAACCATTAAAAAATAACAAAGTAATAATCACATATTAAAGCATAAGTGTCATAATGGGTGTATTCCTTTTTCTACACTACCTGTCACAGATCATGTCTAGGAGCATTTACATACAGATCCATCCATCCATCCATCCATGCATCCCAGAGAATGTTTCCATACTTCCTTTACCTAAATTTATTGAGATTTTGAAAAAGAATATCAACTTTCAACCTTGGGTGAAGAGAGGCTGTCTTCACATACATTTTTACATTTAAGATATTTTTCAAAGTAGCCCATGGACAATAATTATTTTTAAAACACAAGTTTCTAAAAGGACACTGAAATTAACAACAAGTTAAAGGTTATCGCTGTATAGCATGGTTTCATGTAGACTGCAATGTTCATATTTTTGCTAGGAGAATATAGTATGCAATTTAGACCATCTGATTTTTCTGCTAGTTTTTACTTTTACTCAAGTGCAAATGCAATAGGGTCTTGTCTCTATACCATTTGCCATTTAATGCAGTGTAAGCAAGATAAGGGTATGAGCATGCTCTATTTCCTAGGGCACCCCTTGGAGTAACTAGGAACAAAGGACACAAATTGACAGAGAGCAATGTCATTTGAGCATTTCTGAGCATTTTCCTAAACCTCACGATTTCTGCAGTCTCACTGGCTCCGTCCAGTCCATCTATTCATCAGCAGCCAATGCTCTGCCCCTAGTGGAAGAAAGTATCCGTTCATGCTGCTCAGTACTTTTGGTGAGTCTGGCAAAAGAAGGCTGCACCTTGATTGCAGACTGAATAAAAGTTCCTTCAAGCCAACTGTTTGACCCATTTCCTTTCCAGGATGAATGGGGGTGGTCCTCTTCCTTTTTTTTCTCTGCATGACCTCTACTATGCTAGAGCAGTGCGTCCTTGTAAAACAAAACCTTTACAGCCCCATATACAGTGACTTCCACTCAGACAGCACAGATCACTGTGACAGATTCATTCCACTTGTAACACAGGGGGAAGATCCCTGCCGGGGTCAACTTCTTTAACTGACTTCAGTGGTTATCACACAGACTTTGGCAGTTCACTGTAAGGTGCTATCTGCCCTTTCATGACTCCCCCTGGCCTGCTTATAGGCAGCTGGAAATGGCCAAACAATATTGTGTGTGTCTAAACGCCCTTTACATGACACCGCATTGCATGGATATGGAAGGGAAGGCTATATTCTTCCAAAGGCCTTGTACCTTTGTAGCACTCTGCCCAGGGAGTAGGAGAATCACTTTTTTGGTTTTGCTGCAGATGAATCGATTGATGCATGCCAGGGCATTGTTAGACCTGCTGGCTACAGCGTTGCACTGCCGGCTCATGTTCACACCGTGGTCTATTCTTAACTAGAGCTGTGTGGAACGGCTGTGTTTTGACTCGGTTTGAGATTCGACCGTTTCAGAGGACATTGATTCATAGATTCATAGATTATAGAGTCAGAAGGGACCCAATGGATCATCATGTCCGACCCCCTGTCCCTGGCAGGAAAGAGGAGCGAGGTCAGATGACCCCAGCCAGGTGATTGTCAAGCCTCCTCTTGAAGACCTCCAAGTTAGGTGACAGCACCACCTCTCTTGGAAGCCCATTCCAGACTCTGGCCACCCTTATTGTAAAAAATTTCTTCCTAATGTCTAACCTAAATCTACTCTCCACTAGTTTGCACCCATTATTCCTAAATACTCCCTGGGGTGCTCTGGAAAACAGCGCATCCCCAATTCCCTGCTGTCCTCCACTGCTGATTCATTTTGGTGTTTCAGATCACTGTCATGTTTCGTTCCAGCCAAATTTCTTTTGGAGATTGGCTCTGCTGAAACTCCTCCGAATCTGTTTTGAACGGGCTGCAAGCTTTGCACAGCTCTACTGCTCAGCCAGGCGGGGTTTGGGCCAAGGCCTGCAGCGCCCCAGGGAGAACCAGGACAGGGCCATGGGTGGTTTGTCTGGGGGATGGGGAGAGCCACTAGACTTCATGGAAACAAGGAGACCCCGGAGTGAATCTCTGATCCCTGTCATGCTGGGTCACGGGGCAAGGAAGCAGCACAGAGCGGTGAGCAACCCTGCTGGTCCCTGCCGTGCAACTCAGCTCTTCAGGGAGCAGAGATCTGTGCCGGGGGTCTTCTTGGTGCTGCTGCCCACCTGCTGATCTCTGCCCCCTGCGGAGCCAGGTTCCATCATCTAATCCAACCCCCTGCTCATCCCCAACTAGATCATCCCAGCCAAAGGTTTGTCTAGCCAGGTTTTGAAAACCCCCAAGGTTGGAGATTGCACCACCTCTCTGGGT
>NW_005843528.1:102399-103329 GCF_000455745.1 Alligator sinensis
CCTGCTCAGCCTCCCGTGTCTCAGCAGCTTCTCCTATCTCCTTGTGGCAGCGCTTGCTCTGGGAAGCAGGTAAGGAAGTGATTCGAGCAGGGGGAGGCAAGGCTACAGCTGGGCAGGTGTGCAAAGCATGGGGCTTGTGAGAATATGAAGCCTGCACCCAGGGGGGCAGCAGGAGTGTGGAGCTTGGGTGGGTAGGGTGTGGGTGTGACGGAAGGTGGGGGTGTGTTGGGATCCTCCCAGACACTCCCCCTATGGCACACAGGCCCCACTGTGAGTGGCAGCAGCAGCGGTAACAGGTGACAGGAGCTTGGGGCACATGTGACCTGCGTAGCTTCTGCTGCCTGGCAGCGCACGGCTCTAGCCACCACTGCACATGGTGGCAAAGAGTGTAGCCAAGCCTCCCCGCCTCTATCACACAGGGCTCCCCGCAGGGCACATGTAGCTCCCAGCACTCGTGCATCACCGGGGGAAGCCACGTGCTATGGAGCCGGCTGCCTTCCCCACCCCCTGCTGTGCAGGTCCCCAGACTGCTGGGAAGTAGCAGGGCAGGACTCCCCCCCACTTCCAGTGGAGTCCCAAGGACTTGCACGGCAGCCAGTGGGGAAGGCAGCTGGCTCCATTGTACGGGGCTATCCTCGGTGGTGCACGAGTGCCAGGAGCTCCATGTACGCCATGGGGAGCCCCCCACAATAGAGGTGAGCCGGCCTGGCCGTGCTCCTTACCACCATGTGCAGCTCTGGCTGCAGCCAAACGCCACCCAGCACCAGTGCCTGCTCAGGCCACGAGTCCTACGAGTGCCTGCTGCCTGCTGCTGCTGCTGCTGGCAGGGGCTGTGAGCCATTGGGGGTGGGTGTTGGGGGTCCCCACACTCTCCCACCCTCCCTCACACCCCAGAAACGCACGCCCTGCCCCCACATGCACCCCCACAGC
>NW_005843529.1:0-13548 GCF_000455745.1 Alligator sinensis
TGAAGAGCCCGCCGTTTTGGATCCAGCCTGTGTGGAGACCTGTCTCCTCCTCAAGGTCCTGGCTAACCACGTTGCGAGTGTGTGCCAGCAGCTCCACTTCCACGTCGCTGGGGCGCAGCTGCCACAACAGACCTGGGAAGAAACCACGGAGAACCCAGAAGATTCGGGCTTCACCTCCCTCTTCCTCGGGGTCGAGGTCCTAGTCTACAAGCCGGGCAAGCAGCGTCTATTGGGGAACTGCAGGATTAGCCAAACGGAGCTCTAGCAATGAGAACAACCTCAACCCTGACCTGCTCACCACCCCCAAGGCAGGTCAATAATGTAAAATAATTGGTTTTTTGGCTTGATGGAGGAACTGAAAAAGTGAAAAATAATTGTTCTGGGATCACAAAATGATCCCCCCTCCCAGGTTTTTTCAATGTCTGCAAACTTTTGTTTTTGGATCAGCTAAAATGCTTGCTGTGACTCGGGGGAGGTGGAATTACTTCATTTTTGGAGAAGGCTTTAAGTTTTTTAAAAAAATAGAAACAGAGGGAAATTCTGAAAATCTTTGACAGGAAAAAAACCATCACTTTTTTTACATTTTTTTTCCCCCAGCCAGAAACAGGCAATACGGCTCAACTTCAGAAAGGTTTTGAACACGGTGTCCTGTGTTAAAAAGGTATGCTCCTAAGGTCTCTCTCCATAATAAAGGTATTCTCCTAAGTTGGGGAAATATGGTCTAGATGAAACTGCTGTGAGAGAGATGCCTGTCTGGGTGGGAAATCACGCTGTAATATTATGTCCTGCAATGTCGAACTGGGAGGAGGCATCACAAGGGCTTTCACTGTCTGGGGTCTGGCCCCGTTCAAAACCTTTATTAAATGCCTACCAGACACCTCTCAATATGTGTACCTGTTCCCTAAAAAAGCTTCTAAGTGAGTCCTAAGCACCAGCAGCACCCAGAGCTCCCACTGACACTACAGCGCAGATGACCGGCCCTCATCATGGGAGAAAAGCCAGGAGACAAGTTGGCTTGTTGGTGGTCAAGCCCCCAAAGCCTTCCTCTGCATCTATTTTTCTACGGCAGCTTGCATGAGAGCTGATCCCCACAGACCGCTCCACTCACCTGCCGTGTGCCAGGTGGTCCCTGAAGTCAGGTGGTCTCTTTCCAGCAAAACTGCATTGGTCACCCCCATCTTTGCTAGGTGGTAGATGGTCTGGCAACCCAAGCTGCCTCCACCCACTACCACCACATCAGCCAACTTGGGGAGCGGCTTGGTGGGCCCTTGGGTTTGGGAGCTTTTGTCCTTCAGGGTCTTGTGGTAGGGGACGATCTTCTTCGTGGTCTGGGCCGTTGCACTGCTGAAGGCCCACTGCTGAAGCACCTTCGGCAGAGGCTTCTGCCGGCGGCTGGTATCTGGAGGGAGGCAGTTGCTCGGAAGGTGGAGCTCAGGTGGGCCATGGTGACCTGCAATCCGACAGGCAGCTGTCAGCAAAGTGAGGAGCCATTTCTGCATGTGCCGGCAAAGCAAGAGGCATAACAGCACATTTGGCATCCTGAGCAGAGATGCTTTTCAGCAGAGGGCTCCAGGGTTGGAGCTCTAAATGGGTACCTGGGGCTACTGTCCCCCGCCGGCCCTGGCTGTGCTACTGCCTCATGCCAGAGGTATTCACAGCTGCTCATAGCACCATTGCATGTGGGAACCCAACTCAGGGGCCGGGATATTATCAACAGACCCAAACCAAAGTGTCTACCTCACGTGCAGTGTCACGAGGTATAAAAAAAAAAACTCTTTGTGGGCTGCAAAGGGGCTGTGGCAAGTGCAGTCAATCAGCCCCAACCTGCTGCAGCTGAGCGATGGAGTGCAGATGAACTGCTCTCTCCGGAGCGGAGTAGGACTATAGCAGGACAAAGCCTCCTGAAGGAAAGGTAAGCCTGAGATGGGGCTGTGTGGATTTTATCTAGGACTTTATGATGGTTTTCATGCAGCGGGCTGAGGGGGAATGCAGGTGGGAGCCCAGAGGGACAAACCACCTCAAAAGGGATGAGAATTAAGCCTGCTTGGGATCAGCAGAGCTCTATTTGGCTTTGTGCTGGGCTGGTGATTCAGATCTCTGGCACTTTGGGGAGTAAGGGGGGTTGGAGGTGGGGATGAGCTTTTGTAATAGCCTGGCTGGAGGAATAGGCTATATGGCACCAACACTACTGGGGAAACAGAGGCAAAGCTGCTGCGCTGGTGAAGTCTTGCCTGGAAGAAGTGCACAGGTGTGGGAAGCAATATGGCCAGGGCCACAGCGTGCCACTCTACATTGTAAAGGCTTTCTGGAAAAAAAGTTGGGGTGGATGGTGGCATCTCCCTGAGCTCACCTCCTTAGACACCCCCCCCCACCTCCCCCCCATGCACGTGCGCACGGCATGCCTGGCTCAAGGCAGTGGCATGGGCGCCTGCCAGGGAGAGAAGCCTGGGGGGACACAAGCTGAGGCAGCTGCTCACATGCGTGTGCAAAGTGAGCAGAGGCAGAGAAGAGGCTCTTTCAAGCTCTTCTGTGAATATTGCCGCTTGTCCTGGTCGAATTGGTCATTGTGGATCGGGTAGTGGCCACCGGAAACGGGGCCTGGGTAATTCTGCGGAGGGAGTGGACATCAGAGGCAACGGTCCTGCTCTGGGTTGTTCCACTGACTTGCTGTGTAGCCAGGAGAAAGTGCACACTTGGCCCCAAGGGGTAAGCCAGGGACGGGGGGCAGCCTGTGTGGCAGGCACGTCACAAATTAGTCCCGCACCCTCCCCACATGCCACTCCGATCCTCTTCCCCTAACCAATCTGCAGCTCTGCTTTCTGCTCCCTGCTCAATCTGCTGCCCATCCCCTCCCTAGTTTGTTGTGTGCCACGCACCGAGGCTGCCCATGCCATTTGTGGCAGGTTGCACTGAGCTATGGTGTGAATATACAGCACGGGCACACTCCACCGTCCCCAGTTAACTTATACTGCCTGCAAGAAGGGGAAAATACTACTAACCTGTTCAGCCCAAAGGAAGATGGGAGAGGCTGTGAATATTCACTATTTAGCACTTCTCTCACTGCGGTGACTTGTTGGTCTGGATCTCCTACATTTCCCTGGCTTTTATTTTCCTGTTAGTTGCCAGTTCTATTAGCTTCAAGAGGAAGCAATCCTCTCAACCAGTGACTGTGGGAGCCCAGATGAACGTTTACGGACTTCAGCCCAAAACTACAGAAGGGGATTGGAAACTGCAACACGGGTTTGCAAAGAGGGAAATCTTCCAGCTGAACATGGCCCTCTGAAACAGCTGCTGCCCAAAGCAAATAGTAATGCAGTCCCTCTTGCTTTGACAGAGGTCTGCTAGAAATACACATATTTTAGGGGGAAAAATGCTAAAAACCCTGATCCATGTGCTCGCTCCACCTCAGAAACCAAAAGACAGATAAAAAAAGGGTACAAACTGAATCACATAAAACCCCCCCCATCACAGGATATTTTTTATAACCCTCAAATTTTTTATTTGGGGGTGCGGGGGGGGGGGTGACTCGTCCCTGATTTTTGCATAGCTGGGGTTAGCAAGACTGCCAATACGTGCACTCTATCTAGTGAATGCACTTCATTCCTTGTATGCGGGCAGCCCATGGGCATCACAGAGAGGGTGGAATTTCACCATATAAGCAAAAAATTGTAATCTCTGACCCAATAAAGACACCATGACATGGGGGGAAGGACAAGCTATGTACCCTCCAGTAGGGTACCCTCCTTAGAGCTCCACCCCCTGCCCCTAAATATGCATGCATCTGCCCATTCTGTCTATTCAGGCTGGGCGCTGCAACAAGGAGCAGACCCTGTCTTTGAGGCCCATCTGCATTATTTTAGCTCTTGGAACAGATGCCAGAAGCATGCCCCTACTCATCCCTCATGTTAACTCTTGAGTAAACAGCTCTTAATACCTCTTGCCAAGTCAGCAGAGCTAGGGCCAGGGAGTCTGGGGTCGCTGCTCCCATGGCAGGAAGGCTTTCTCCTCAAGTCAGAAAAGTTTCCATCCACTTTGTGCCAAGCAACGAGCCAGCCCTTGTCCACACAATTCCTAGCCGTTCTTCCCTTTGATATATCACACACATACACACACACACATATTCCTGCAAACTGGTCTAAGCACAGACTTCCATAGCTTCGGAGCATGTCTTTCATTGCAAAGACTCTCCTCCCTGAAAAGGAACTTGCACCGCTCGCTCGCATCCGCGTTTCCCCTCTGCTCAGCCAGCCCGGCTGTGCCCTGCAAGCCCAGCTTCCTGGCACTGCTGCTAGAAACAGCTGGATCCCTTTACCTGGGCAGAGGGCTGTTCAGTTCTTGCCGCCTTCCTTTGTCAGTGTGGCTCGCTTGCTCTGACACGCAGGCTCCGCTGCCACAGAAACATTAACCAGGGGTTGAGAAAACCGTAGCCAAACTGCTGGCCAGCTACAACTATTCCCAGAGTCCAGATGGGAAGGCAGGGGAGCATGTGCTGGCTTCCCTATCAGGCAGCTCTGCTCGGCATGCCTCCTTACACACACACACACACACACACACATACCAGATGGATGTGGCACCGTCCTCAATCGCAGAGCCTGACAAAGATCAGAGAGGTTAAAAATGGAAAATGCCTATTAAAATGACCCAGTCTGCACTCCTTTTGATCACACCACAATATATACCAAAGAGCTCAGATGGGAACTGAACCCACAGCTTTTCCAGGTTAGGCGTCCAACGTAGCACCCCCAGGCTTGCCCAGAGCTATGTGAGTTATTCAGCTCCCCGCCATCTGTTGTTGCCATAAAGGGAATACAAGAAATAAGAGTCACACTGGAACCGTCAATGCAGTTTTCCTGCTGTTAAATTACCCCTCATGCCCTGGACATTTTAGCAGAGTGAAATTAAAGTGCGACTCAGAGCTGAGTTTTTAACTGGAATCGAGCCTGAGCGGATAAGTCGAAAGATGGGAGTCCACCCCCCGCAACTGGTGCATTTCATAGATATCTAGATCTCCCGTTTTGTTCAGCATCCCCCCGACCAAAGGGGGTTTATCACTAGTTGTGTGTGAGGACCGAGCCCCGTTGGAGAAGGGCCTGGGGAACTGGAGATACAGGTACAGAGCACAGCCGACTCCAAGTCTGGTGCACTGGCCACTAGGATATTCTGGTCCCTTCTCCAAAAATGAGAAACAATATACAATAACCTATAGGAGGCCCTATATCTTGCCAGCCAGTAGGACACTGAGAGGAAAGCCTATGTAGCAATGGAGATGCATTCACAGGAGGGACGCCAGCCAAAAAGTGATCCAGGGCTCGATACAGATAATAACCTACAAGGCTCGGGTTGATCCTCAGAACCACCCCACTCCCCTGCTCCGTTATGCTTCTAGGGTTTCCATTTGCTAAATATATTGCTATCTAGAGATTAATTGGAGCAGCAGAGTATAATCTGCCCCACACTGTGTTTAGAGGTGACTGCCTATGGAAGACCATACAACCCAAGGTATGTGTGATAGCAGCTGAAGATGCTCATGCAATTCAGAGCCAATCTAGGTGCCACGTGAGTGTGTTTTCTGGTGCTCTCACACCAATGTGTGCTTAAAGGAGGCACCCTGGGTGGGAAAAATTACAGGTAATTGTTGGCAATCAGTCTAGTGTAGACAGGGCCTAAGCCAGTTCACTTATTTCTACATAGGAGAAAACAAGCCGGTAATCAGAGAAGGAAACGATTTGTAAAGAGGGGCAGGGAGTTTTCTAGGTCATGCAAAACCATATGGCTAAAGCAGACATGGAAAATAGTTGAGCATGATACAAAACTGCAGCTCATTGTAAGATGCATGAGGCTGGCAATGCATGGCAGCATGACCACGGCCAGAGCTGGAGCGCCTGTCCCTCTGCCCCAGTGCGCTGGGCTAGCCTGATCCAGGCCTAAGAAAAGCAGAGCTCAAGCAGCTTCCAACAGCGCCTCTAATCCTTTGGAACAGGAGCCAGGAGACTCAGGTGCTTTGGCCAGCTACTCCCCTTGTTGGTGCCTCGGTTTCCCCATCTCTAAAAGAGGGTTAGCAATATTCACCCACCGCTGTACAGTGCTTTGAGATCGCTGGCTAGGAGCGATGGAGGTGCTTCTGCACAGGCTGGCCCAGTATGTGTCTCCAGAGTGCCCAGGTGCGGCCAGGTTGCAATGCAATGATTTCCCAGGCCCCTGTCCCTCTCAGCTGTGCAGGTCCAGTCAGCAACCTTTCCAAGCATTCATGGTCGGCCTGCATGAGTTCATTGTGCTTTACACTCTTGCTTGCTAATACAGAAGAGTGGGGGAGGTGGCTGCACGCAGATCGCTGAGTGGAGAAGAGATGTGCGGGGCGTGTTTGAGGCAGAGGGAGGAACTTACTCAGCAACCCGAGCCGGTGGCTGTTCCAGCTGTGCCGCAGAGAGGGCTCGCTTTGCCTTGAAGTGGGACCCACTGTTTGCTGATCACAGGCCGACTAGGAGACAGCCCTAACCAGCAAAATCTGTGTTTGCTTGTTAGCCTAGGCACCACCATGTCCAGGAACAGGGGCCTGGGCTTGTCCTGGTCAAGCTGGAAGTTGCTATTGCTCCCACCTTGTCTCACTTATAACCACCAAGCTGAATAAACAGGCTCCGGTGATTACTGCTCCGGTGCCCAGTATCCACAGCTCTGGCTGTGAAAAGTGAGGAATCCCTTCTGTTCCATCCATCAGAAACTCCCAGCAAGTCAGATTTCTTCCTTCTCCCCATTCAAAATCTTCTATGAAGTCCACGATGCCAACCAACGTGGGTAACACCGCTCCCACTCCACCCTTTACCTCCCATCTCCACCCTTACATAACCCCCAGCACATTGCTTAAAAATGGAGCCATTCTCTTAGGGTCGGTACTTGCACCGTCCTCTCTGAATGCTTCCCGGGAGTGTAGCATGGCTTCACTGCCACTGAGAAGCCAAGGCTGGGGGATGAAGGGGTGTTCAAGGAGCTTAGGACTGAAGATACCCCTGGGGGAAAGCTTAGACTGAGAAGCAGGTTTAGTGCTTACCTGTGCGCGCTTCCAGGGTAAGGGCATTTCTTACTTCTGGCAACAAGTTGCATGTTCTCGATGGGAAAACATCTGTTCCCCGCAGTCTGGCTCGAGTCTGGCTGAGTGTTGAGGATGCAGGTCGTCAGGGATGGAGCATGGGGGTGTCTTCTCCTTGCCTCGGGATGGGGTGGTGCCACTTCTATGCACCGCACAGTGCACTGCACTTCTTGCTTGGTTTGTGTGTTATAAGCTGGCATTGCGGGAATGCCAGAATCAGCTCAAGGGGATGGAGGATTCTCATGTTGTAAGGGAGAGTGCCAAGATCCTGAGCGAGCGATGGAGCTGTATGGGCCTGCATTTACTGCACAGCTGGCCAGGCCAGTCCACAGAACAGGGTGACAATGGCTGCGGAGCCAGCAAAGGATCCCTCAAAGCAAACTTGAAAGTGGGGTTGACCCCTATCTGCCTGCAAAGCATCTTTTGCCATGCCCCCCACCCCTACAAAAACTTGGCAGCAGGTGATGACTGTGAAACTCAAGCTCAGGCGGATCCACTCACCAAAGTTAAAATATCCACGACAACTTCATAGTGCAAGAGGATGCAACTTCACGGCTGGACCTTTGGATAAGAAATAACGAGGCATCACTTCCAGCTTCTCTTACTATATTTATGATGATTTTAAGCAGACTCCTATGTGTCTGGTATGCAACTGTGTGAAATGTCTATCCTTGATTAATTAGTAAATATTTCTTTTCAATAACTCGTGTTTATGTGCAGGAAGAGACATTCTCCATCTGGGCTTGGATAAGTGTCTCCACCTGATTTATTCAGTGGTTCCCTTGATCGTCCAAGGACAACTCTTTAGAAAGGCTTTGTGTTTCTCCCGGTCGTTCATCTATTTCCTGATATGCTCCAGCTCAGTAGAGATTGATAACCTCCTGTTACTGAATAAGGCAACTCAGGCAAAACTGGGCCTTTCCGATAATAAAGAATGAACAGTTGAAAACAGGACCTTCCTGTTTATTGCTTGGGCTTTTCTTTTACTTGGTTACAAAAAAGCTTTGAAAACCTGGAGTGAAAGGGTATACAAGACGAACAAAAGAGCTAACAAGACGCGCTTCGAGAATGAAAAATCATTCGGACAAGAATGGCTGCTGCGCCCAGCTGCTCTTCTGGTGAACACATCCACGCGAACAAGACCGAGACCACTTCTTTGCCTGCATCGGTGAGATAGCATCACTTTTACAGCTAAATCTACCAGGCTTTGCTTTGCTTTAGGCTCATTTAACAGGGAATGCTTGTAGTAAAAATATAGCCTGTGCGGTCATTCATTGAACAAGTCATCGTGTCGAGCCTTTATACGCTGGTCCTGAATCGCATTTCATGACTTAACACAGGGACATGCCACCGACTTGCATTCTGCTGCCCCCAGCAAATGCTCCCTGCTCATGCAAGTCGGTAGCTCAACAGCTGTTGCAGGACAGTCAGAGGACTGAACAAAGCAACAGGGATATTATTTTCCAGAATGATTTATGATTAATATATGCACTTTAGAGGGGTGCACATTTGATACTGTTTGCAGAGATGGGGGAATGCCGTTGTATGGGATCCGAGTGGGTTTTCAGCAAAGACCAGCAATGCTAGAACCTGTCTCATATATGAACAAATGCCCTATCTGCACATCGGCAACGCAAAATCACCTGCGAGGGGAAATGCCGTGCAGTGGGACTGGTCGAACTAAGTTGACTGCTTAGACGAGATTCAAAAGGGGGAGACGTGATGTCACTGATGATTCACCCTCCTTCTGAATTCACAAAGAAATTAGAAACTGTTCGTAGGTGGATAAGAAGGAAAAAGTTAGCTGTCACAGCACAGCCGGCTGTGAAAAAAGGATTGGTTGCTTCATGGGAGAACAGGAACATCCAGCATTTGAGCAAGAATATATAGTAAAACATGTGGAAAGGGTATGAACTCTCATGTTTCACGACATAAGCCAACTTTGAACTGATCGGGGTCAAAAACAATTTCCTTGTAGGCAGGTCATTTCACTGGGAACCACTCTATCATCTTCTGAAGATGCTGGCATTGGCACCCCGTGAAGACACGATACTAGAGCAAATGGGCGAGGAGCCCAATCCCGTTGGTAACACATTTCCAAAGCACTTGAACCCAAAAAAAGGAGTTGAGAAACAAAGTCCAGGGTGAAATGGATCCTCTTAGGCAGAAAAGAATGTATGTTTATTTGCAGTAAAAACCATGGTTGGAAAAAAAATTGTATCAAGAAAATTACATTTTATTTTTGTTGTGGAATTTACTTGGATGTACTGTAACTTAAAAAGATCTGGAAAAACCACATGCAAAAGGGTTTCTAAGTAGCAGCTAAAGTTTCTATTCCAGCATTAACAAGCTACTCCAAATGACTTCCAAATTCCCCACTATAAACTATTCCATAAACAACCCTTTTATCTTTTAGATCCCCTCTCCCCGCCCCTCCGATCCCAGTTAGTGCAAAGGAAAAAAAAAAAAAAAAATCAAGGAATTTACATATTATTTTCCACTGTATCCCGTTACAACTCCGAATGTTTTGCGATGAACTAAAATATATATACAATTTTCTCACCATCATAAAAAACATTTTCCCTTCTTATTCACAGATATATATCGTGGCGATCGGCTGAATAATTACAAACAAAAAAAAATTTCTTTTTAACAAGTTTCTTACAACAGTAAACACGAGAGACTTTTCTGAGGAATGACTGATCTTGTGCTGGGCAAGAGTAAGGGGAGTCACTCGGTCGTAGGCAGAGCGTGTATGAATTGCATCGTTTGGGAGCTGATGACGATACCCGACGTGCTGCACAGTACAAAGAGGGCTCTTCTGATCCCGGCGATAGAAGGGCATACGGTGTTTGAGAGGGGTTCACCTTCCATGCTCCCTCACAACATGATTCTTTGCATGTGAAATAATAGTCATTGGGGTCACCTAAAGGCTCAGGAAATACCCAAGGCATAAATGCATCCCCTTGGGTTTTCTTCTTTCTGATCCATTTTCTTTGTGGCTATTAGAGAATGGGGTCTGCTCACAATTACACAGGATTAGAGAGGCCTGCATTTGCAAAAATGATTCTGGATTGCTTTGATGTCTAGAAGGGGTTTTCCTTTCTCAAGGGCTGCTGCTCAGCACTTTTGGGGAAAAAAATAAGGTCTTAAGTGGGGCACCCAGACTTGTTAGTCAGCTTGGAAATGGGTGGCTTGTAGGCTGGAAATGTCAACGGTGCTTCATGGAAATGGATGTCCAACTCGCACTGAAATTCAACGTGCTTTCATTGATATTCAGTAAGAGCTGAGCACTTAACTTCCCTGAGTCTCCTTTACACTTTCCCCTCTCCAAAGTGCTGCCGCGTCTCCTTTCAATATTGGTAGGCTGAGATGATGAAAGGCAAAGATACAGGACTGGCAAACAATTAAAACTCAAATGAACTGAGCTGGATTGGAATAGGTTAGCACCAAGGAATGACCTTCATAAAACCACTGGAAATGCCATCGAACCGCTTGGTCCTGGCCCTCACTCGGCAGAGCAAGATGCACTTGGTTGCATGCAAACGATAATG
Organism: Alligator sinensis; assembly: GCF_000455745.1. NCBI lineage: Eukaryota > Metazoa > Chordata > Crocodylia > Alligatoridae > Alligator > Alligator sinensis. The sequence continues at coordinate 10,639 of NW_005843529.1, forward strand.
CCCGCCTGGTAGCAGGGGTCTGCGGATGGTGGCATTTGGGCAGCAGCCATCTGAATGAGTCTGTTATAGCAGGGGCACAGTTCAATTGGGAAATAGTTTCTAACCCATACAGTGCAATGTGAGAGGTTCACTGGCAGCTTTGGCACAAGGAGTACTGAGCAGCTGGTGAGCAAGCTCAGTCCAAGACCCAATGCAGGAGAAGAATGAAAACCCAAGGACTGAGTCGAAACAAGAGACCAGACTATTGTCCCAAGCTAACAGCAAGCTCATTTTCAAAGTTAATTCAGTTTTCCTCCTTGGCAAGGTCACAGAATGCTCCTCATGGCTTTTCCATCCCAATTTGGCAGCACAACGTCTGCTGTTCTTCCCCAGATAATACTCGGAGCGCTTGCAAAACGGCTAGGTAAGATCTCTATACTCTTCTGTCACGACAGGCAGGACTTCAGCGGTGCACTGCAGGAGAGAGACATACCCTTGCATAGGTCTTGCATACATCTCATGCAGGCAGCTCCTCTGGATTTACACCGGTGCTGATGACAGAAGAATCTTGCCCAGAGACAGAGCTCAGCAGCAAAGTTACAAGGTATGGGGCTGCTGAACACCTTGAAGGAAAGGAAGCAAACACGCAAAAGGGCACTTCAAATGACATCCCTGGGGTTTGCTTCTTGTTGGTGGTTTTGCATGAGTGCACTTCGGGTGGACGTTCTGGTCTGGGGACCAAAGGGCAGAAGTCTCTTGCAGCGGACTCCACTCAACCATCCTCCTCGCCAACTGAAAAGGGTCGCCACGTGGAAAGCAAGGGAGGGGATGAACATCATTCAGGGCACAAAAGCAATGAGAGAGAGACAACATGAAAGGGAAACACAGATTCTCTCTAACTCACAGCAACGAACAGCTGGGAGGTGGGCAAAGTACGTCATGCCAAATGGTGGCCAAAGGAGAGACTGTTTAACATCGGCTTTGTGCAACTTGGGGGTTGGTTTTACAGCCCTCACCTACCGAGTAGGCCCCATTGAGCTCAATGAGCCATAATGGCTGCAAGAACAGGCCGTTAGTTTGGTGGGGTGGCTTACATATATCCTTGTTAGGAATAGGAAAGGTAGATAGGCTATGAGAGCGGCGGACACACTGGAGCAAACGATGCACATTTGTATCTATTATCACATGTGCCATCCCTCATGTCACTGATGATTTGCAAAAACTCTTCCTGGGGAAGGCACATCCCCAGCCCTGCAATGCGACCAGACCTCCTGATCCAGATGTGGCCGTCACCACAAAGGACCGTCTCTCCTCTGCCCTGAGTGAGCTTACTGGGACCAAAGTTAGCCTTAAGAGAAAGGGCATGTGATACAAAATAAGGGGGTCTCTGCTAACAGGTAGGTGTGCCCAGCTCTGTCGTTTGGCTTCAGACTCATCCTTATCTGTTAAAAAAAACTCCTTCCCTAGATCCATACAGGCATCAAATGAGAGCAGTCTCCTTGCAGCAGGTTGCGGTGCCTTCATCCCCCCCCACCTCCTCCCGTCGCCAGCAGACTTAGTGGGCTCTGCCACGACGTACCAACCTGCCCAGAGAAACCAGTATCCAGCAGAGTCCATTCAAGCAGCAAGGGGTGTCAGTTCGCTCCCTCTCAGCAGAGATCTGAAAGCATTCCCCCACGACTCCCGGCATCAGTCCAGGAGCCACCCTGTCCCATCCTCCTGCCAACACCACGGTGGCTTCTGAAACACCCTTGATAAGACCAGCTTGGAGAATGTCTCTGGCCACAGCTGCATTGAGCCTCTCGGTGCTTCGTCTAGGCTGTTGAGAGCGACTTTCCCAGGTCACTTCTGCTGTCACACAAACACCCGATAGACTATAAATCTTATATACAAGTAACCCAACCAAGGACCGGAAGCCAGTGGCACCCCCCGACGCACACACGCACACACACTGTACAGAGGACTGATTGCAGAAGAATTCGTAATAGGGTGGCTGTTGGTAATACTGGAAGATTTCTGATTGCATTTCACTTGGAGCCCTGGGTGCTGGGACAACTGTGCACAGTCTGCAGCGGCTTTTTCTGGGCGTCTTTTGTCAGAGACCTGGGACTCATTGCACTCCCTCCTCCTCCACATAGGTCGAAGGAAACCAACCGATCTGCAACAGAAAGGGGAAGATAAGCAGAAGGGCCGCTTGGGTGTGGACGTGCACAAAGACCCACCCATGCACAGTTGAGGCCCTTACACTCTTGTGTCAGCTCTCCAATACAGCAGGGATCATGTCAGCACACTCTCACCATCGTGGTGGGGGACAGGGCAACTGGACACCAAGCCTTTTTTTTTTCCAGCTATGCTACTGGCTGCATGACTGGAACAAGTCATTTATCCATTTGTGCTTCAGGCTAGGTCCATGCTATAACATTTCTGCCGGTGTAGCAATGTGTGTTAGAAGCAGGACGGGTAAAAGCCCCTGCAGCTAGCGGTGCACCAATAGAGATTTTTGGGGCCGATACCAATGGCCGATTTTTAAGGAGCCATATCGGCTGATACCGATCCAATAGTCGATATGCGGGTCCAGCTGGTAAGTCTGTTGTGGGGGAAGGGGCAGGGTCGAGGGCAGGGGTGGTGGTTGGGGCAGATCAAGGCCCCTGTGGTGAGGGAGGGAGTGGGACTGTGGCTGGGGCAGGTGCTGCCCAGCCAGGATGGTGCAGGATGGAGCCACGAAAGGCTTGTCCAGGGGCACGGGGAGGGGGGTGGCTACCGCTGCTGTGCGCACCCCAGAAGGACATGGGGGGCCTGTGCCCCCAGATCTGCATGGGGCGAGGGTACGCTGCCGGGGCGGTGCCAGGCTCCTCCCAGCAGAGGGTTGGGCTGGGCTGGGCTGCACTTGGGGCAGGCAGTGGCAGTGCTGGGAGGGGGGCAGGGCTGCAG
>NW_005843529.1:13558-29663 GCF_000455745.1 Alligator sinensis
CTCAGCCTCCACCAGGAAAGTCCCGGGGCCACTCCAGCCCCAGTCTGTAGCGGCAGCCCACCCTGCTCCACATGTACATCTGGGGGCACACACCCCCCATGTCCTCCCAGGGTGCACATAGCAGTAGGAGCTGCCCCATGCCTCCCTGTGTTCCCCGGACAAGCGGCTTGTGGCTCTGTCCTGCGGCCCACCCCAGCTGTGCAGCACCTGCCCCAGCCCCAGCCCTGCTCCCTCCCTCACCGCGGGGGCCTCTATCTGCACCCCACCATGGCCCTTCCCTCACAACAGACTTACCAGCCAGACCCGGCTGCTCTCCAGCCTGCTGGGCTGCGCTCCTGGCTGCCTGCGTGCTGCACTCATGCACGGGGCATTTATCAGCCCCATCAGCCAAAAAAGGCCAATGGTCGACACTGTCAATTTTCCTTATATCGGTGCTGATCCGATATGGGACCGATGTATCGGTGCACCTCTACCTGCGGCCCTAACAGATCTAACTACTCCAGCAAACCCAGTGTGTAGACACAACATCTGGCAGCAAGAGTTGCTTGGAGATTATACCAGTGCAAGCCTGTCCTTTGCCAGAATAAGCTGTGCTCTCACCATGGGGCTTTGTTCGAATAGCCTTCCTGGCAGTGCCTTTGCAGTGTCCACTAGCCTTCTGCGTCTTCTCTGACTAGCAAAAGGGGGAGAGGAGGCTAACAAACTTCCCTCCCTTTGTGGATAAGCCCAGTGTTGTCTCGGTGGAAGGCACCATTGAGAGACAATGCACCAGTGTGATTCGTGTCAATGGACTGTGGAGCCGTCCCCACCACTGCTGTACACATCACTGAGCCCTGGCCATCCAGAGCCATTCTTGGGTAAATTCCCAGCCTACGCCGGGAGCAGATGCTGAAACCTGTGGTGCTTGTGAAATGGGCCATAAAGTCCTTCTGCCTGGCTGTGTCTTTTCACATAAGTGTCACTGCCAGGGACAGCCCTTTGAGGCTGTCCTCGCGGGAATGCCCATACGATGCCAGGCCAGTGCAAGCAGAAGGTTGCACACCTGGGGTGTCAGGGCAGAGCAGAGTGAATGGAAGCAAGCTGGTGGTGTGCCTTGCTTTCCAAGAGCAATGCTTTCTCTAAGCCTTGGCCTCTTCACTCATCTTGAACCAATACATGCCACCCTTTCTCTCTAGGTTGAAGTTGGGTTTCATGTTTCAGGACATGACAAGGTAATCTGGTACAGAGGGATCAAGTCAGCACAAGAGTTAGGAGCTAAGCGGTTATAGGTTTGCCATTCATACACATTGCAACCACAGGCAAGTCACTTCAATGATCTGTCCCCCATTTTACAGATAGGGAAAGGTTATTTCCTCATCTGCTTCCCAGGGCTGATGTGAAGAATCATTGGTAAAGATCTCTAGAAAAGCATAGGGGAAAATATGTTAACACCTCTCCTCCCCTTGGTGTCAGATCCCATCCAAAAATTGAAACCTGGGCACTTTTAACCAGCCCTGTTAGCCAGCATCTGACCCCATCGCATGCTGGGAAACAAGCAAAGTGGTGACACTGAACATGCAAAAATCAACTCTCTGCCACTTACTCTTCCATTTGTTTCTCCCTTCCACCATCCCTGGTCCCCGCCTATCCTGCTGTAGATTTTCACCACGTCACCCTCTCGCAAGGAGAGCTCCCGCATGTCCCGCGCTGCAAAGTTGTACCGCGCTACTGCCGTCCCTATGACGCGAGGTGTGAACACTGTGGGTGGACGAGGAAAGGGGATTAGAAGCTGGCACAGCTGGGAGAGGTCAACTGAAGCCTGGGCAAAGCTAGACTAGGTTCAGCCTGGGTTTTCACCAGAATCCTCTTTTCCACTTCAAGACCAGGGCAGCAAATCAGCTCTGCGGCCTGAGAAAGCAAATCCAGTATCAGGGCAGCTCCATTTTAATTCTTCAATCACATTTGTACTGGAATCACAGGGCTGTAGGAGATTTCCAATGTTGGGTTTTCCATTATCAACATCTCATTGATCTCTTAATAAGTCTCGATCAGCTGTACCACTCCATTAGTCACTGGATGGCCAGGAAGGGGACTGTCTAGTAGGGGCTATTACCTTCTCCTTGAGTATTGCTGAAGGTGGTTGGGTTGAGAGCCAGCTCAATGGGAAGCAGTATAAAAGTCAAGGTTTTATAGGAACAAAGGAAACAAACCAACAAAAACATATATTTCAATGTTATTCCCATCGTATCTGCGGGGAGGGGGAAAGTTATTGCTCCAAGTGCCCAATGGGCTGCTCCAAAGGGAGATTTCCAAAAGGAGTTTATATTTAAGATGCCTCAGAATTGGGAATCAGATCGATTCTTTCCAAGCAAGCTGAGCAATACCTGGGCCTTGGAATACAAGGCCAATTACTTAGCCTGATAGTGGCTGGGATGGTGGTCTTGGGAAAAGGGCCCCAGGTTCTTGGGTCATGGAATAGGGTCCATCTGTGTGACAGTCTCCTGGCAAGGAGAAAGCTCTTCCTAATCCCAGCTGGTTATAAATGTATGCTCCCAAGCATGAGGTTTGAGAGGCTCTATGATATCAGAGGAGCCCCCAATTTTAATCCAGTGAGCGAGGCAGCGAGTTGGGGATGTTGGCTGCTAAGAATGAGCAAGAGCTGGTCAATGGTTTATAACATGCAAGCAACATTCATGGCTCAAATTGTCTCTGGGACCGGGAACTGAATTGATATCAGGTGGCAGCACCAGGTGGAGTCCTCGGTGGCTTCAGGCCAGGAAAGAGGAGGGTGGTTTCCTTTGGCACAGAGGAGCAGAGGTCAAATGGGTCAAAAAGGTGAGGAGTCCCACCTGGATCCTGTGCGCTGGCAGAGGGAAGTGGGGGTTTAATGGCATGAAGGGATGTGACTTTTGTGATGGTGCTTTCTCCTTGTCACGAGATGTGCATGCTGCAGGCAAATAAAGAAGGAGAAAAGGGTCCTTTCTGGAGATCTACAAACCTGCTTACATTTGGTTTCTATCAAACAGTCCTCGAGCCTGAGGACCTTCTAGCTGAACTTAATACATTTCCAGAGGTTTCTGCAAACCAAGGTTGAACTGGCGTTGGGTGAAGAAAGCTTTGCCCAGGTCTCCAGCTCTCAGGATAGAAGGAAATGAGGATGGCAACAGAGATGATTAATACACAGAAAATACAATTATTGCAAGGCTCATTCTTCCTAGCCAGGGTGCCAGGCTAGAGAATGGAGCGTGAATTATGAAAGCTTTGAACTCTTTCATCAGCAGCTGGCATTTCCAGCAAATTTAAGTGGGGGGGGAAGAATTGCTTTATAAAATGACTTACAGAGCTCAGCACAATGAAGCCCCAAATCAGGGTGACAAGACAGGACTATTTTTAACCTGGCAATAAAACCCAATAAAAATGCCTCCACCTTTTAAAAAATACCAGTACCAACAGCATCTTTGACACTTGTTTGTTCTTGGGGAGTTTGCAGCACTCAGGAGCTCGGCTTTAATTTCTGCTGTCCAAAATGAAGAAAAGGCCCAAAGCTAAAAGACAAAGAGCTGGAGCCCAATTTGTTTCTTAAAGTGCATTTTTTGCATCTCATCTTTTAACACATTTCTGGGCAGACCAGAAAAGGAGGCTGCTTATTCGTAGTACGTGTGAGTGGACAGGGTTTAGCGATGAAGACACCACCCCGCTTTCTAAAGAGTATGACTTCAGCAAAGCAGTTGTTGACCTCTCGGGCTCTCCGCGGCAGCGCTGATTAAAAAGCTGCAGAGCAATGCTGATAACACCAGAGTTCAAAACTATTGGAAATGTAACCCTTCTATAATTACGGCAAGGAAAAACAGGGCTTTAACGATGGTGTGATGGCAATGGCCGTTCTCAGAGACACGCAGGGAAATCCGGTCACGCTTGAAGCACACAGTCAGATCCCAATGTATTAGATTGGCATCTTTTTCTCTCCCCTCTGTCCATATTTTAATGTTTCCCTGGTTATCCTTCTGCCCTCCCAGCTTGTACCCCAAGAGGTGCGGGTATGGCAGTGGATCTTCTCATTCAGATTAGAAGGGACAGCAAGGGGTTTTAGGCAGGGGTCCTGCGATTGAAGGCTTTCAAGCAGGTGACTTTTGTGTCACATCAAACGGCAGGCAGAGACTCTGCGACTGCAGAGACGGCCGGTAGATGGTGCTTTCGGCTCACGAACAGACGGGGCTGTGTACCTGACCAGAAAGGAGTAGAGGAATTCTGAGAAGAAAAGTTGAGGCCCTGAGGACTGAGAAAAGAAAAGTTGTAGGAAGCACAGGAAGCTGCAAAGAGGTCAGAGAGAAACACAGAGAAGCAGAGGGAACACGAATTAAAAAGGAAATGAAACCCCAGCCATGCCGTAAAAGCTAACAAAGAAAGATAAAACAAAGCATGCAGCACTTGGTCAGAAGCTCTCGGCGGTGGCAATAAGGCAGCAGAAAAAGCTTGGACAAGACTGCGAAGGCAGCTAACCTAGCTAAAATACAATGGCCAGATTTGCTTTTACTCATACCAGCATAAATCAGGAGGGAGATTCCCAGGTTTGCTTCTCATTTTGGCAACGTTGGCATGAATCTGCTGTCACTGGCCGTTGCAGAAAGGTGGCTAGCACTAGCTGAACACTGTCAATCAAAACCCTTCCCTGCCTCTCCGCAACAGAGAAGGCCATTCCTTGTGGTTGAAATTCGATTTTTACACCTAACCATTTTCAATGTTAAACGTAAGGTGATTTTCATAAGCCAACCTCATTCATCGTTCCTTTCTTCCTTCCCCTCTTTTGGAGAACAGGAAAAATTAAAGGAATGCTACTTACTAAAATGACATTTTTTTCAAAATTAAAAAACAAACATTGAAAACATTCAATTTTTGAAGCTTTCAGAGAAAATGAATTTTCTTTTGATGTCAATTTTTTCTGAAAAAAACACCCCATTCATTTTAGCAATCAGATCTTGGTTGCTGGAAGAGTTTCGCTGGGTTTGAAATGAGTCTAAACAGACTATTTTTTTAGTTAGGCGCAGAAGCATTTGCAGTTAAATAGGCAGGATGCTTGTGTCTCCCGCTGAACAGGTCCTCCTGCTCCTTTTGATGGGCTTCTGTCCTTTTATCTTTATAATGAAGCGCCTGAAATTTCTCAGGTGGAGATCACTGACTAGTCTGATTTTTGGCACACCATAATTGGCATTTGCTTTGGCAATATAGGGGAGATCCTACAATGTGCAGAACCCCCGCCCCGCTGCAGAGCGGAGCGCACTTTGCACCTTGCAAAACCATAACCGTAGCCCGTTATGCAAAAAGGGGCTGGAAAATTGGTAACGGGATGCATCAGCAGAAAATAAACCCCAAAGTATCACAGCCAACAAGGTCGTTTCCTGGAGGATGTTTGAAATAAAGGCTCCAAATGAATTAAAATGAAATTTCCTCCAAATGAAAGGAAAGAGAATTCCTCTCCCATGAGTTTCTTCCATGTCTGACTTTACAAACTTCTTTCCCACCTCCCATGTGATCTCACTCCGAGCCTCATCCTTTCAGCATCTCTGCTGGGGGCAGGACAGGGGGAGCCCAGCCTGAATTCACCTGCTTGGAAAGAAACCAGGACAGTGCAACTGGTAGAGCACGAGACTTCATTTCGGGCTCGAGAAGCCCAGATCCCAGCCTGGGCATATTCCTTTCTTGAGGTCACAGTAGAAGGGCTTAGGAGTCCCTTCTGGCCATAAAATCTGGGAACCCTATTTTGTTACTAGACGGATCTTCTATACTTTACCCCTCAGGTATTTCTCAAAGATATGAAAGGGGCACTGGCAGGGTGGTTTCCCACAGAAACGGCTGTGTTACATTGGATGTGCTTTGCTGGGGTGGTTAAGATGGTTGTTACCTGGGGAGCGAGCGAAGGTTCTGGAGGTAGAGCGTTCCCGCGATTTGTACGGGTACTTTAATGTTGTGTCCAGCTGTTTAAAACTCTCCTTCAGCGAGTGGGTCTGGTAGTACTCAACTAATTCCTGGAGAGAAGACATCATGTGCATTAGATTGTCACTGAGGTTCGGCAGGTCTCCAAACCAGCCAATGGTACCCACAGCCACAGCCTGGGAGCTGACAGGCAGCTTCAAAAACATACCAAGAGGCTTTCAAACTTTTTGGCTTCTGTGATGTGAATCCAGTTGTCCTTCTCCACCACCTTTATGTGTTTCACTTCCTCGTTAAACCTGTGACGGGAATCACAGAAGCTCAGAAATCGCCTGACACATAGGCATTCGATTATGCCTCACTGGGCACGTCTACACATGTGTGTTTACTGCGCAGTCACCAAAATGACTGCACAGTATGGGCGTGCATCTACACATGCATGCCCATACTGTGCAGTAAATATGGTGACTTATGCTGACTTGAGCATAAATTTGATCCCTGCATCATGCAGGGATCAAATTTATGCCTGACTAGTTACTGCACAGTAATGCACGTGTAGGTGCATTACTGCGCATTAACTCTGTGTGGGGATTGACTTGGGATTAATTTTAGTCTCAAGTCTGTCCACACACAGTGTTAATATGCATACATTTCATAGACATTAGGGCTGGAAGGGACCTCGGGAGATCATCGAGTCTGGCCCCCTGCCCCAGGGGCAGGAAGTCAGCTGGGGTCATAGGATCCCAGCAAGATAAACATCCCAATTTCTCTTGAAGGTGTAACAAAGTAGGTGCTTTAACGCCTGCACGTGTAGACACCTGCCTATTCCCACTTACTGCGCAGTAACTTTAAGCCGGTGTAAATGCACATGTAGACACACCCACTGTGTAATAGTACTCAGTGTTTTTCTCTCTATTGTGAACATTAATGATTTGTTTCAACCTCCTGGCAGGCATGACCATATTCCCCATTGCAGATGGAGAATCTGAAACATGAGGTTAAGTGAGGCGAGGTCTGAGTCAGAGCTGGGAGCAGAACTCTCCCATTCCTGGCTTAGTCCTGCATGAAGTACCCACGAACCTTAGTAGCCATTTGTGGGGTCACAGGGAACTAGCTGTTCAATGTAAGACCATGCTACAGCCACTGCCTGATGCCTGAACTTCCAGAGGAGCTACTTGAGTAATCCAGAAATATTCCGATTCCAACAGCCCAATACCAACATCTAACTGGCCCTTCATCTCAGTCCTTCTACTTGGTACTGGTTTGATTGCTTCAAATCCAGCAAGGACACGGTTATCTGCTCCTACAGCTGGGCATCAGCAGTAATGCATCTTAAATACATGCCTCCAAGTCGGGTTAATCAGGGGAGCTGCACTTGCTATTTCAAAAGAAGGAAGAAAGAAGCATCTTCTGTCGAAAGTTTACCAGCCTCTAATACAATCGGGCTGTCATAAGAATCACGAGATTTCCTCAGGGGCAGAGCCAGAGGAGAGCGAGGCTTGCACATTCAACAACGTCATGCTCACAGGCACGGCCTAGATTGCTACCAGCTCACTCCACCATGCTGTCCTGTGTTCCCTGGACACTTTATCTCAGCTCCATTTGTGCAAACGCCCGCTGTTTCATATATATATAGTAAGGGGTTGGAAGGGACCTCACAAGATGATTGGGTCCAGCCCCCCTGCATGAGGCAGGAAAGACAGCTGGGGTCAGGTGATGCAGGAGTGTCTTTGGACATCTTCCACTGGGTGCCAGGTCGTGGCAGAAGCCTTACTCAGTGTAGTAATGTAGGTGGCTTATACTCACTTAATGCTGATTGCAAAGCGTTCAGCCTCCGCTGGCCTCTCCCGGATCAGGTATGTCCCACTCGCATGTGACTTCAGCAGGTTGTCGGCCTGCTGCCTCTCCATGTTCCCTGCAAACCTAAATGGACACATCCTTTAGGTGCTGCCAACACAGAGCAGCCAGGTACCATGCGGGGAGGGTTGTCAGGCAAGGCTCTGTTAGGTACCGTGTAGAGTTGTACAGCACTTTGAATTGTACGGGGGTTAAACTTTCAATAAGTTATTCCCTATTGATCAGAAAAAAACCGCCTCCTTAAACAAAAAGGAGCAAGGACTTCTCCATTGTATTTCCCCCACTTCTGCATTAAGTGACAGCACGGTCCTTACACTAGGAGCTACTCTTCTATGATCTCACGAAAGCCTTATAGGCCCTGGTTCTCTACTTGCCTTCCTCACAGACCATGCTGTTTGACAGCACCCTCCAGAGGTGATAAACCTCCTTTCTGATCTCGGGCACAAAGATATTGCACTGCTCTAGCATGGTACAGAATTTGCATATTAATAATATTAGGTCAGATTTTTTTTTTTTAATTATCACCTTAAAGATTTGCATTGTGTAACAAAACAGTCCACTATTCAAGGGCAGTTGGGAGGATCATTCAAGAAGGTCTGATCAAGCTCTTTATAAGCAGACAAGAAAGTGATCAGAGGTATTTAAATCACAAGGAACTACTTTGCAATTTAAGAGGAAAGATTTAGCGACACAGAATGCTTTGAAGTCCCTTGATTTATACAGCTCCTAGAAAAATCACATGGATTGAGCAGGAGTCCCCAGATGAATAGATTTTTGTGAACTTCTTTGGGGGTTAATTTAGGACTCGGGAAAGTAAAGCACCGACAGAAAGAGCTTAAGGGCAGAGGTGGGGATATACGAAGCGCAGCTTTTCCTGCAATGATCTGCTAATGCTCTATACTGACCTCCTGCATCCGTCTCCTGAGCAGGGGGCTGCCAATCATGTCAAGAGGCACATGGGACAAATAACACAGAGGAAAGTATGATGGCATCGACAAATGCATTTCTACTTGTGCTCTCATCTACAGCCATTAATGACGGCACCACTGCCAGGCCCCCTCTACACATGCAGGTAAAGACGCAACGGGATCTAACGTGCGAGTCACACAATCACACCACCTGCCATACCACACACACAGGGCAGGAGGTGCGATTGTGGGATCGCACATTAGATCCCATCATGCCTTATTGCTGGGGTAGGGGGAGCCCAGGCTCCCCCTGCACCGGCAAGTAGTAGTTTCCCAGGGTTGGGAGCCCCGTGCACCCCAGGTGAGGGGCCCCCAGCCATAGGGGTGTCCTATGCAACCCTAGGGCTGGAGCTCTGCTGCTGCAGCGATCTCCCCTTTCCGGAGGTGTAGGGATCCCACAGGGCCAGAAGATTGCTGCAGGGTGACCCCTCTGCCTCGGGGGTGTGGGAAACCCCTGGGCCTGGAGGATCACCGTAATCCTCTGGCCCTGGGGGTTTCCAGCATCCTGGAGCCCTATGTATCACAGCAACCATGATCCCCAGGCTCCAGTGGTTTCCCACACCCCCAAGCCCTAAGCATTACAGCAGCCATGATCCATAGGGCTTGGGGGTGAGGGAAACCCCCAGACCCTAGGGATCAGGGCTGCCACCATCCCTAGGGATCGGGGGGTTTTCACTGGGCATGGCGCACCCCTGCAGCTGGGAGCCCCACAGAGAAGACTCTGCTACATGTGCAAATTAAAGCTCGATAGCAACCCGCTATAAAGTTAGTACACGTTTTTGAAGTCTAACTTTATAGCTGGTTGGAGCTTTTTATTGTGTGATAGCTACTTTGCACGTGTAACCGTGGAACACCTGTAACATGTAGAGGGGGCCCCATGGATAGCGGTGGGGCTTTGGATTGGGCTCTGAATTTAGACTCCGCTCATCAGCAACAAAATGCTTATGCACCAGCGCAGTCGACCATCTTTGCCCTGTTCGTCTGAAATTCCCACAGCTTGCTCTGCATCGATAGCAGCTAGGAAACAAAAGCAGATTCTCACTCCCGTTCACAACTTGGTATTACACAGCGGATGCGTGACAAAAAAACAAAATTAGAAGGCCAAGTCAATATATCTTTATGTTTGTCATAAAGTATTTTTATCTGTAGGTCCAATTTAACAACCGACTTACCAAGGGTACGCGGTGTAGTCTATTTCTCTCGACGGAGGCCGGCTGTTGGGAGGCTGAAGCAAAGAGAATAGTGCTTATTACTGGAGAGCACAGATCTAATTAGGTTATAGATCACCTTGGATATGCTCCTCTCTGGGAGTCTTTTTATATGCCAAGCATTTTATGAATTATTGTCTTCGGAGTTGGAGGAAGGGTGCTACAATCAACTGCAGCTCTGTTAAACACGCCACACAAAATAGCTATGCTGAGTGGACCATGGCCTTCGATTTATTTGAGCCCTTTATTGCCAAAAAGCAAGTGAAAGCTTTTAAAACTTGCGGTGAAAACCAGGACATAGGTTTTGCACTGTATAATTGTTCTCAGAGCAGATTGCAATGTTGGCTAAGCATGGAAAAAGCGTGCCACACAAAGGAAAGCAACTTTCCAGAGGGGCAGAACTGGGAAAAGACGCAGACTCCTTGCCCACTACTCAGCCCCCTAGATCACACTGCAATGCTGACTTGCAGAATAAGCCAGCTGCTTGTTTGTAGATGATCTGTTTTTTGATGTCAAAGTCCAAACGGGAAGAGGAGGTAAGCAGATTAGTCATTGGCAGTAATCCCTCACCAGCAGCATCCCGAGGTGCATGGCCGAAGGTTGAAATATTATAAGCAATGGCCAAAGGTGCCACCCAGTCAGGGAGATGACATCTGGGTAGAACTGCTGCCAAACATATCACCCAAAGAGACGAATGGCGATTGCAGCCAGGGCTTCACTAGAAGGACTGGGGAGAACGTGTGTGCACATTATTTTAGATTAAAATAAGCATAGGTCAGATCCATCTACAGTGTTACTTGAAGAGTGATAATAGCATAAGCGGCTTGGGCTGCCCCCCAAAACTGATGCCGACAACGACTAAGGCCGAGATGCAAGCTGGGGTTTTCAAGTGCGAACACAGGACTTGAAACTAAAGCATTAATTTGGAGGATTGTTCACCGGAGGCTGCAGCACACCTCTCGGCTAAAGCACTGCTTCTAGCTCCTGCTGAGCCGCTGTCAGACTTCCTTGTTTACTTGATTTTCATGTAAAGCTGCAAGGGAAGAAGCACTCCATTGCCAATGGCCTGAAAGTCTCCTCTCCCAGTCTGTCCTGCCCAGCAGACTTGAGCCACAATAGCAAAGCCAAGGCAGGACAACGTCCCATAATGCCAGCAGCAGAAACATTGCACACCCATCGCAGCAAATGGCTCTCCAATGGTTTATCTGACAGCAAACCGTCAGGCATTTTACTCAGTTCAGTGAAGAGATGCCATTTAGAGTGATTAAAAATTGAAAAAAAACCCAACCCCATGGCACACGGTATTTATGTGGTTTCAAGACACGGCACTACGGTACATCAAAGCAAATCCTTTTGGCCTGATAAACAAGCATGGCTGTCTCTTTAAGCAAAATAACTTGCACGCTTCATTCAGAATCCCTTGGCAATCTCGCGTGAAATATCTGAAGAGGAACCAACGCAGGCAGCTGTTCCTGCTTCCTTGACTGAGCTGAGCCTGCCGGCAAAACTCACACTTCAGGAGGTGTTGGAGTCTCTTTCCTGGGCATAGCCGGGGGTTCCCGACAAAGTGCCGCCTTTTGAAGTTGCCCTCTGGAGAAAGGCATCAAACACCTGTGCTATGTGACATCCTTCCCTCCCCATAATGTGCATCTCCCCCTCTCAAATCAAGCCCCGGCAGGGAGGGGTGTAGTCGCAAATGGCCAAGTGCATTCCTGGAAACCCAAAGCGACTCCCTTGCAATAAGCAGACATGTCAAATATCCTATAGACTGTGATTTAGATGTGTGTGCTTTATCAGGGTCCCAGGTCAGACCCCTACTTTCCAAGCATCCCCCTTGCACGCTGGAGACGCTTGGATCCAGATCTCGGTGCTTACCCTGGCGTCCACAGGACAGGGCTTTACTGACGAGCTGGGGAAATAACCCGATTTCTTGGTCTGTATTAACCTCCCCTGTAAAAAATAAGCGAAAGACAAAGATCAGCACTGGGGAAAGTGCTTGCAGGGGCATGTTTTCAGCACAGCGCTAGCAGGATGAGACAGACTGCTCCGGCCACTGGTGATTGCAGGCTGCATCCCTCCCTGACCCAGCCTCCCAAGACGTACCCTTGGAAACTCTGACCCCGCGAGATCACACGCCAGCGGCCAGGGCTACGAGTGCCGTCAAAAACAAATCAGAGGACTCTTGAGATGACCCAGCTGCCACAACTGAAGTGTCTCTGGACATTTCCCAACGGGCAGCTCCGCTCACCTCCCACCACTGGGAATCCGGGTCCCCTCGCAGCAGCTCTATTACATCCCCAGTTTGAAATGTTAGCACTGGTTTCCCCGGAGGAGCTGGGTTGCCATGGTAATTCTGAACTGCCACCATTTTAGGACCTAGAAAGAGAAATGGAAGAGCAGCTTCGTTAATCGTTTTGTTAAAAAGAACAAGACCGGTTGTCACCGCCACATCCCTTTGTGACCCATCCAGCCGTTGTTACTACAAGCACCCTTTGTGACCCTGAGCATCAGCTGCCAGGATGTGTTCAGCAGAGATCGTGAAGGCTAATGGGATCGTTAATGATTGTGGTACCATAGTGGCAGGGCATCCTTCCTGAGCATGGGCCACCTTCCTGCTCCAGACCCATGCACGCCCCTTAGGTAGTGCCAGCATCATCCCTGCTGCTCGCTCGCAAGCAGACTGGAAACTGAGGCACCTTGAGGCGACTGCAGGGAGAGACCCCCAGAGCAGCTTCACCTGGATTGGGAGCATGCACGCAGGTCGGGCATCCCTGCAGAGACAGGCTGCCGCTGCAGTATAAGCATGCCCACGGAGTTGCAATTAGCCTGAACTAAATGGTTCATTTGAGAATGAGCAGCAATCAGAATAAAATGTGGGCAGATAAAGCTGGGCCGGACGAAACCCCAGCTCCGGACTCTGGGGACAGGCATCACCTGGACTTGAACACTGCTGTTTCGGGTAAGCTCTTGTCGGCCAACAAGCTACAAACAAACCACCATAGTAAGCACCATAGTAAGCACCAAAGACTGGGATTGCAAAAGGGTCAAATAACCACTCGGTTCCCACAGGGTTTCAGTGGGGCTGGGGACACAAACTCCCTGTGGTCTCTTTGTAATTCTCTGCAAAAGTCCATATGCTTTGCAAATGATTGCACATGAAATATTCCTCCTCAGCTGCATTCAGCCAATAATACTTGTTCTTAACCCTTTCTTACAACAGCTTTCTCCCCCAGCCCGGATCAAACAGAAGCAATAGGCCTTAAAAGCAATCTTTTAAAGATTCCCAGCTAGGGCTAGGTGAATTTCTCTTACAGGAAAGAAGCCAGACAGTGCATTCGGGACTATCCCAGAACCACAGGCTGCATTAGCAGAGGAAAGTGCAATAGTGACCAAAGTGAATCATGATCTCTTCAGGAGACAACTGCAGGAGTTGCACCATGAATTATTACAACCACTGTGCTCTGGGCTTGCAATCTTACAGGAGGATGTTCCACGCCTGTCCGCCTAACCGGGCTCTCTGCCGAGACAAGATTGGTTTATTTCCAGGGAAGATCTGGCACAATAAATTTCCCCCACTCTCTTTGGGAAAGAACAGTTATTTACGGGAAGCAGAAGTCTTCCAAGCAGTCAGCCAAGGAGCCAAACAGCACAAATGCAATAAAGCAAGGCAGTATCAAAATGTCAGTTGGCATGGGATGGCACTGGAGAAAACCCTTCTTGTGGTTTTGGGCTACTTATTTGTAGAGGAGGAAGAGACTTAGAAGGATTCTCACAGAAGACCAGCTGGCTTGGGCTCAACTCCATTGCCTGTTTTGTGCAGAAAGCAAGGTGCCCTTCTGCAGATATCGAGGCTTCTTATAATAGAGAAAACAAATGTGCTTAAAGGAGGAGGAGGAGGGACAAAGGGGAGAGGGACCTATAGGTGATAGGCAGGAGCAAATGTCTCCAATAGGGCTTTTCATGATGTCACTATTTTTTTTGGCAGTGGGAGATGGGGGAGAAACGTCCTCAAATGACATTAGGTGCAAAGCCCAGAGAACCCCCTTCCAAAATTTGCCCACAAGCTCTTTGAACCAGAATCCAAAGGTGCCACCCCCGCACCTGCCCTTTTTTAAAGCAACAAAACCAATGACGCCCTTACCAGGTCCTACATTTAACGGGTCCTGCAGAGAGAGAGAGAGAGAGAGAGAAAGGAGCAGGTTCAATTAGGCTTATTGCTACTGAATGTACTGGAAGATAAAATACTACATTGTGCACCGGAGCAAGCTCTGCTCTGCCCTTGCTACCACAAAGTCCCACAAGCAGTTGTGGCAGGAGTCACTGTTTTCCAGGGGGCAGGGGAATACGGCGTCATTCCTCAGAGATAACCGTTCACGTTTAGGACAGGAGAGTTTCAATTCTCTGTAGGAGCAGACTTCACAGATAGACAAAGGAAATACCGGGATGAGAAGTCATCCCCTTAACGCCCCGCACAGGTGATCTGAAAATCAGCATCGCTGGCAGCTCAGTGGGTGAGTATGCCCGGTGCTGCCCACCACCAGGGGAGGGTGAGGACAGTAGTATTTTAAAAAACAGGCCAATTTGAGCTAAAACAAAAGATATCTGTCACCGGGCCTGATCCTACAAGGTGCTCAGCCTTTTCAGATCCTACTTAAGTGAAAGGAAAGCTGGAGCATTCAAAGGTAACCAGAAACATTTAAAAGAAACCAGGAGCATTCAGTTCCCGGTGGGATCAGACCCAGGTCAGGAGGGGCTCAAAAGATCATCTGGTGTTATATGTTCAGTGCCTGCTGGGGACTCTCCCCAAGGGCCACCTCTTCTGCCGAAAGCTCGTGGCAGTAATTAAATCTGGACCAGCGAGACGCAGCCGCAGTCGGCCAGACAATCCCTCCCCACGGATGGGCGTTCAGCGCGGATGAGACGGCCGTGAAACAAACATACCTGGTCTGCCGAGGAACCTGAAAATAGACGTTAAAATAAAAGGGTTAATTTAGGGAGAACCACATCCTGCTTGACATCTCACTCTGCTCAAGGAGACAGGAGCCAAGTGACTCCATGCACCAGCCTGTCTGTATGTGGTGGTGGTTTGGGAGCAGGAGAGGGCTGGTATGTTCATTAGGAATTAGAATAAGAACAACATCCCGCCATCACCACATCAAGCCAGATGCAGTAGTTATTATACCCTCCTCATTAGGAGTGAATTACTCCCTTCTTCCCTATCACTCGCACACGCATACGTACACACGCACACTTGCTCTCGCTCTCTCATCATCTCCATTAAGAACATGCAGATTATATCCCATTGTTCTGGCTGGTCACCCAGAGAAAGGAAGTGATCAATAATAAGAAAGAGTTATGATACTGGAACCAGCTTTAATAGAGAAAGCAATTATGTGTTAGTTTTTAATTATTCAGGAATAGGATGTAAATTTTTAGATGGAATTTAATGCAAAGAATAAAAGGCAAAGAAAAAGGTTTTGGATGATTCACAAGCAACCGAGTCCCTTTTGAAAAGCAGCTTAAGATACCGGGAGACTTACTGATCTTGCATGGTGGGATGATTTCCAAGCATTCTTTGTGAGCACCTGCCCCACATTGTGCGCAAAGATAGCCCTGGTAGAAAGTTCCTCTGTGAAAAGAGATGTTGGAAAGTCATGAATTTCATCTCCCTAATTACTTGCCCTCCTAATGACCATTTCCATTTTCTTTCATGTTCAATAATTTGTTTTAAGCTGTTCTTGGAGTTGTTGGCGGTAGTAATGCTTGTGGAAGACCCCAGGATTGACCCATTTTGAGTTTATCTAACTACCAGGGGTAAGAACACCCACAGGCCTCCACGCTGTGCTGAAAGAGCACCTCTTTGCGAACAAGGTGGCTCAATCTTCTTCTCCTTAGGCTCGAGGCTGAGGATTGAGCTTATACCTGCTGCTGTGCTGTTGTATACAGCATGGATATTTGCTCACTGGGATTGAAACCCTGGTTTATTTTCACTTTGGCCACCGGCCTTCACCTGATAGCAACCCTTCAAGCCAGAGCTAACTTGGAGATTCAAGGTGGTAGCCGCATGGGATGTGGCTCTTTTCCCCTCTACCATTTCTAACCCCCCCACCCTCCCATTACGCAGGCCACCTTATGAAAACTGGAAGTCAAGGTACAGGCCTGTTT